>NC_066534.1:11269434-11276934 GCF_024679095.1 Eriocheir sinensis | reverse complement strand
TAATCGCTTTGAAGAATAGTTGTTTGCCTTCCCACGTATGTAAACGCGATCCGTACTGGCTTTTGAAGAACTAATTCACTAACTCTGATGCACTTAGTATATCTATTAGCGTTATTTAATGGACCCTGAATGGAAATTTTAAAACAAAGGAGCTTGAATAGAGAGACTAAGACCAGTAATTTGAAACGCTTCGTATTCTCATTAAGAGTAACTTCTCAGTCCACAGAGACGACAGATCAATTTCTCATTAGTGTGTTCCCAATTCATGGTGTTGAAGCCTTGCCTAACTACCACTACGCTCATGGAAAGCCTTAACTTTTTGTACGAGAGCTTCTTCAAACAGGTGCTGCAACATTTTTGAGTACGGGCCTCGGTTAGTCAAACTTGTTGGTCAGAATACTTGTGTTTTGCATCTTTGGTATTCGATGCGTTTTGTGGAGACATCAGATTGATTCATAGGAGTCATTTTCTTCACACCAGAGGAAACAGCTCAAGGGCAAAGCATAAAAAGAAAATTACAAAGAAGCCCGCGACGCACTGCTCCTGTAAAGAAAATAGAATGAAAAAAAAAAGTGTAGCAGAAGACAATAGTGTGAACAAAGAAAGGATGATAGACGTTATTTTCATCAACTTCGTAAATAAATAAATAAAAAAAAACTAGCGGGAGACAAAGAAACAAACCGACGAATGCAGAGAATGAATGCCACAAATAAATAAGGAAACTAAGAATACTGTGTGACCAGAGGAAGTTATCAACCTTATTACTTATGCAGGAGCAGCGAAACTTTATATGCAGGAGGTGACAGCTGGTGGTGATTTGCGTGTCTGCGTCCATTACGAGGCGGCGACGACGGAGGGGAGAGAACAATGACGAGGAAGGAAAGAGACGGAACGATGACAAATGGAAGACATGAAGCGTACAGGAAGAGGACAGCGTGAGGAGAGAGAGAGAGAGAGAGAGAGAGAGAGAGAGAGAGAGAGAGAGAGAGAGAGAGAGAGAGAGAGAGAGAGAGAGAGAGAGAGAGAGAGAGAGAGAGAGAGAGCACTGGGAAAGATAAAGGAGAAAAGCGTTTTATTTATTTTTTATTTTTTATTTTTTACAACAAAGGAGACAGCTCAAGGGCACAAAAAAAGGAAACAAAAAAAAAAAAAAAAGCCCGCTACTCTCAATTTGCTTTGTCTTAATCGTTTTCATCCTCTCTATCTCTAATACCACCCCCCCACACACATACCCAAACAAACAAACAAACCTGATTTATGCATCTATATTCACCTGTGTACATAATCTTCACCTGTCTATCGTTATCGTCCTGTGTATCTTGTTTAGTCAGTGTTAGTGTACGTTGTTTTTAGCCCGGATGCCTAATTCTGTCGCCGCCACATTCTATTATTCGCTCCGTCACCCACGACCCTGCGAATCCTCGGTGGTGTGAACATTATGCGTTGATGCTGTGACGTGTTTATCGTGGCGTGTGTGCGTGTGTGTGTGTGTGTGTGTGTGTGTGTGTGTGTGTTTGACGGCTGTCCGGCCACTGTTGACACTGATAAATGGAATCATACTAAAGCAGAAAGATTAATATAGCCACGGATGTCATTTTGAAAAGGGAACGAATTATTTGGGTGCTTGTGATAATTTGGTAGCGTTGTTATTTTGGCGGTGTTTATATTTTGGTTGCCGTTGTGAAATATACATCGCCACTCACACACGCGCATTGGTGATTGTAGTGGCGTTGACACGTACACATTACTGATAAGTGTAATAATTTTAAGTAATGTACGTACTGCGAAAAGCGCAAATTCAAACGACATGCAGGTTTCGGTGCAAGATGCTTCTCAGGGCATAGGGCAAGGAAATAAGTGAATGTTTCCTGCTAACATTAGAAGGAGCTGGATACTACTTGCTTGGGGCTCCATGCTTTGGGCGCAGTGGCAAAATTGTTTGTGTATTGGTACGGGTAATAATATAAGAAGTAACGAAAGTAGAAGTTGTTGTAGCTTTGGGTTATGTGTTGTTTGTGTGCTGACTATAGTTGGAGTAGAATTAAAAGTAGTAATAGCAGTTGTAGAAATAGTAGTAGTAGTAGTAGTAGTAGTAGTAGTAGTAGTAGTAGTAGTAGTAGTAGTAGTAATAGTAGTAGTAGTAATAGTTGATGGATATATTGATAGATATAGAGAGATTTATAGTTTGACATATAAATAGGGACTGATAGATGTTGAGATTCTTAACTACTAGGTAATTTTGGTCTATCTCTGCCGACTAGAACCTATAAGAAAACGATTATGAAAACATCCGTAGAATAGTTTCCCGCTTGATTAAGTATTATGTAAATGTCAGTTCAATTCACCACCTTTGTTGATGGTCAGATCCATGATACAAATTATTAAGAATATAAAAAATATATATATATGAAAACCACGTCTCCTGTTCTTAGACTCCAAGCACTCAGAAGCTTCAGTGAATTGTTCAATGTGACAGGCCGACAGACAGACAGATATGTGGACAAACTGGTCGACAGAAACAGAGATAGACAAAGATGTGACAGAAACAGAGATAGACAAACATGTAGATAGATAGACAGACGAACAGGTAAACAGACAGATAGGTAGACTTCCAAACATATAGACGTGCGGACAGACAGATGGACAGACGGAAAGACAGACAGACAGACAGACAGACGGACAGACAGAAAGGTAAATACGTAGACCAACAAGCCGACAGAAGGGGTGAATGACAATCAGAAACAGAAAAGCGGATATTTTTTTTACAACAAAGGAGACAGCTCAAGGGCACACAATAAAGGAAACAATAGTAAAAAAAAGGCCGCTACTCGCTGCTCCTAAAAAGAATCCGAAGAGGTGGCCGAAAGAGAGGATAAATGAATAACGACCGACCGACAGACAGACACGCGTGCAGGCCGGTATTTCATCCTTTATCTGAATGCGTAACGATGGTAAATGCGTAAGACTTTTCATTCATATATTCCATGTCTTATTTCTCATTGCATTTGCGTGTTTCTCTCCCTCTTTGACCTTTCTCGTTACTCTTCCCACATTCCCTTTTTCTCCGTTTCCTCTAATCCTTTCTTTCCTTTCTAGTGTCTCTCTTGTTTGATATATTTATGAGGCTCCATTATCTTCTTTTTCGTATTACTTCCCTTCCTCCTTTCCAGTAATTTTTTGTCGTTTTTCCTCCTCCTCTTTCGTCCATTTCAACCACACCCCACTACTTCTTTTACTCACTTCAGTTTATATATGTACCCTTCACTTTCTCCATTTTTTTTCCTCTTCTCTTCTTCTCTTCCTAGCCCTGGTTCTCGGGTTCTCGTCTGCGTCTTCTCCGTCTTACTCGGACACCGCCGCCGTCTCCTCCACCCTCCTCCTCCTCCCCAACCTCCTCCTCCTCTTCGTTCTCGTCTTCCTTGTCCTCCTTTTCTTTCTTCTTTTCGTCCTCCTCCACGTCCTCGTCCTCTTCCTAGCTCTTGCCACCACCACCACCACTTCTTTCTCTTCCTCCTCCTCCTCCTCCTCCTCCTCCTCCTCCTGTCACAAGCACTCTCCTGGACATCCCACAAAAGACTTATTTTTTCTTCCAGCATAATCGCTTTTTTTTTTTTTTACCCCAAGAACCAGTATTTTTTTTATTAATCTGTCATTTCTATGGAGACCAATGTGTATTTTCTGCATTCATAGTGACAATTATGTAAGTGTGTGTGTGTGTGTGTGTGTGTGTGTGGTGGTGGTGGTGGTGGGGGGGGGGGGGCCGACGTAGCGCGTACACTGCCCACACACGGCAACCTTCGACAGAATATATAGACGAGAGGAAAGAGATGGAAGAGCTGGATAAAAAACAAAAACAACAACAACAACAACGAAAACCAAGTCATAAAAAGTAAAATACATAGATTGGAGTAACGGTAATTAACTGCTGATGTGCGATGCTTCATGAATCAAATATGCCCGCAAAACCTGGTTGGGGAAACGGAACAGACAAAGCGAAGGCAAACAGGAATGGGGGACTAAAAACAAGAGGGGTCGTATGTATGAGTTACTATAAATAAAAGAACAGTGTGGTGACAAGCGTTTTTTAATGTTTAAGGAGAGTAAGGCTGCCTCAATGGCCGAATGCTCAGCGTGCAGGCGCGGGTTCGCGTCCTGCACACCGCCACATTCTGTCCTGTCAACCACCCATCAACCTGGACCCTAAACTCTCTCTAAACGAGTCTAAAGGAAGGCTCAAATATGTGTTCCAGGGAACTGCATGAACCAAGCAAGATTGCGCCACAATAAACACTTGCCCTCGCCACAACGGGCTGGGGGCGACCACCAGGCTCCATTAAGAAAGCTATACCAGCGTCATAGGCAGAAACAAAGAAAAAAATATATAATGTGTGTGTGTGTGTGTGTGTGTGTGTGTGTGTGTGTGTGTAGGTTTGTTACAAAGGAGTTTTGCACTGTAGGGAGTAAAGTGCATGGCGTCAAACTGAAAACGTTGAGATATTTAATTAAGCGAACATAGTGTACTTTCTAATAAAGGAATAATATGTCACATCGAGGTATTTACAGCCGGAAAATTGGGCTTGATGAAGGGGAGAGATAACTCTTTTTATGTTATGTTGAAACTGCTGTGAATTATAGACAGATTCAATTAAAAAAGAATAGCGAAAGGAAAATATCCGTTGCAGTTAGTGGAAGTGTTTTAGCAGATGCACCGCCTTTAAGACCTTGACCTCGAACTGTGCGTTGCCGTTGAAGAGGAAAATTTGCCGGAACATGTAAGCAAATAACACAGATGAATGGTTTGCTGAGCTGGAGTTTGTGAGGAATGGTAAATCAAGGCAATATAACAGGAGTAGGGCTGAAAAGTATTAGGTCAAGAGAAATTTATGATAATTCATTTTTGGGTGATGTATGAAAATGAAGGTAAAGGTAAGATCTGTTGAAACGGAAGAAATGAACAATGTATGAAGTCTGTTTACAACTGTGAGTCAAATGTGTGAAAGAAGTTATTTGGGCCAGTGTGAAATCCCGGAATGCCAGTTTTCCTTCCTTGGGCTTCCCCTGGAGCCTATTTATCGACCAGCCCGAATGGGAGGATGAACAGCTGGGTGAGCTGCACGCCGACTGCCCGAACCGGGATTCGAACCCGGGCCCGCGGAATTATAGCCAGGCACGCTGACCACGGAGGCGGAAAAAAATAATGTTTATCGTGAAACAAAGTAGACCAACATATATAATTAATAATGCGGTTTATACTTAAAGAAAAAGGTGCAACATACAAAAGAAACATTTTAAATAAAGAAGTAGCTCGATTTGTAGTGGATTTGCGAGAATCGACGTAGGGAAGCCTCAGGTTGAACACTCTATGCTAATGTATGTACTGATAGATGAAACGGAGTAGTTATAGAATGAAACAGTAGTATCTGAAAAAAATCTCTCCATTTCTCTCTCTCTCTTCCTTTCGCCAGACCTATCCAGTGGGCGAAGAGCTAATTTCCCTGAAACAATCCATCAATTGCCTTACATCTCACACCCCCTATCTACGAAAATCCACACCTCACCAAGAAGACTGAGCCCTGGGTGCCGCTATGCCCTGAATGCCCATATATGAATTTGCCTCCCAACCGAACGACATTCCGGCCCAGAACACTTAACATAATGAAGGCGACACCACTTCCCATCTAGTGGTGATCCGCGCCCGCACCGCATCAACCACTAGTACAGGCGCAACCGCCCCGCACCCACACCCACACAAAAAAAAAAAACAAACGCCGCGCCCACTCTGCACTGATGGCGCCCAAGGTCATGTAAGCAAGCACGCTCAGACCTTTAATACACACACACACACACACACACACACACACACACACACACACACACACACACACACACACACAAGATCCTCAAACATAGCACATGAAAAAAGATAAACATATAATTCACCTTTCTTTCGGGAATAAAAAAAAAGGAGGAGGTGGACGAGAAGAAGAAGGAGGAGGAGGAGGAGGAGGAGGAGGAGGAGGAGGAGGAGGAGGAGGAGGAGGAGGAGGAGGAGGAGAAGAAGGAGGAGGAGGAGGAGGAGGAGGAGGAGGAGGAGGAGGAGGAGGAGGAGGAGGAGGAGGAGGAGGAGGAGGAGAAGGAGGAGGAGGAGGAGGAGGAGGAGGAGAAGGAGGAGGAGGAGGAGTAGGAGGAGAAGAAGAAGAAGAAGAAGAAGAAGAAGAAGAAAAAGAAGAAAGAAAGAGAAGAAGAAGAAGAAAAAGAAAAAGAAAAAAGAAGAAGAAAAAGAAAAAGAAAAAGAAAAAGAAAAAGAAAGAGAAAAAGAAAAAGAAGAAGGAGGAGGAGGAGGAGGAGGAGGCAACGTAGTTTTTTACTCTATTCTTTCTTGGGCACATTTCCTTTACTTCTCGGCTTTGTAGCGTCCCAAGAACTGCCCCTAATAGTGAGGTTGTCAGGTAAGTTTGCGAAATGAACGCCTCCGCCTTCTTCTTTGCCGGCAGACTCGCCACAACTCACGCCAGGAGCTCAGAGGCCACGCGAGGGTTGCCCGGATTCTGGGTTATGCTTGCTTTATTTTTTTAACTCTCTCTCTCTCTCTCTCTCTCTCTCTCATTTCTCATTTTTTTCTTGGTATTTGTTTGCATTTGTCTTCATTATCGCATCTCTTCGTCCGTCTTTCCAGCTGAATGTCGGTTGTTCCCTGTCATTCAGTCCGTTAGGCAGTAAGTCTGTCATTCTGTTTCCCTGTCTGTCTGTCTATCTATCTGTGAATATGTATCTGTCATTGTGTTTCAATTATTCCATCATTCATTCATTCATTAATTCATTCATTCATTCATTCGGTTTGTTTGCCTTTGCGTGTATGTAAATTGCTGCTGTCTCTCTATGGTACGTTTTAAAGTATTTCTCTCTCTCTCTCTCTCTCTCTCTCTCTCTCTCTCTCACACACACGTCCCAGTATATTCGCACACGGATGGTGTCTGTATTTTTCAGTATAAGAGGGAAAAAATAAACTACCCTTTTAGTATTTTTGGAAACCTTGTATTAAGCTGTTCTGTTTTGGATACCCGTTTAGGGAGTCTCGTTTCTTCATTATTAATTATTCATGTCCTGGGATAATGCCTCTGGTTTAATAAGAAGAGGGCAAAAGATCACGAGGGAGAAGGAGGGTGGTAAAGCTGTGATTGGGAGGCAGAGGGAGGGAGGCAGGGACGTTAATAAGGGACGGGGCTCTGGAGGAAGAAGGTGGGTCAGGTCATACTCCGGGTTGGTCTAATTTTGGAGGACAACAGAAAACTAGGACAGGAAGGGCAGACTCTCTCGCTCTCGCTCACTCTCTCTCTCTCTCTCTCTCTCTCTCTCTCTCTCTCTCTCTCTCTCTCTCTCTCTCTCTCTCTCTCTCTCTCTCTCTCTCTCTCTCTCTCTCTCTCTCTCTCTCTCTCTCTCTCTCTCTCTCTCTCTCTCTCTCTTCTTCTTCTTCTTCTTCTTCTCTTCCTCCTCCTCCTC
>NC_066534.1:11244434-11264434 GCF_024679095.1 Eriocheir sinensis | reverse complement strand
TAATCCTAATAACAAAAAACCTGCAGGTATGGTACACCAAACTAATCTATCGTCTCTGACGTACAGACTTCACCAAGAAAACTTTTGAAAAGCAAAAATTGATCGTAATCCTGAAGACTATATAACTGAAAAGTCTGAAAGTAGGAGACGAACGCCTGAAAATGTGGTCACCGATATGGCTGGTGACTCGCAGGCGCCAGCAGCGACAAACCTCACTGCCCCAAGGCCCAGCTCAGGCTTAGGTCCGTGTTGGCCACGTTATTTTTTATCCACTCATCCATCTCCTCCTGTATCTTCGGCGATAAGTGGTTCTTCCATTCCCTTGTCGCACCTACAACATGAGAACCTTGTTACTACAGTCTATGAATACACACACACTCTCTCTCTCTCTCTCTCTCTCTCTCTCTCTCTCTCTCTCTCTCTCTCTCTCTCTCTCTCTCTCTCTCTCTCTCTCACACACACACACACACACACACACACACACACACACACACACACACACACACACACACACACACACACACACACACACACACACACACACACACACACACACACACACACACACACACACACACAGGAAAATCAAGGGAATCCCAAGGCCCAGTGGAAAACCATAAACTCTCTACTTGGTAGAACAGGCAGTGGAGGAAACAAGAACACAATTGAACTCAAGCCTGAATGTATTGAGATGTCTAACGTATTTAACGAACACTTCCTAAAGTTAAGTGATGACGGACTAACAGGAACAGACAATGAATATTATAAGAGGTACTTAAACACCCCTCCTCAATTCTCTCTCTACTTGCCACCAGCATATGATAAAGAAGTAGAAAGCTTCAGGATATGACGACATATCACCACTGGTATTAAAGAGTGTACGTACACTAATATCTAATCCACTCACTCACATAATTAACCTCTCCTTGAAATCTGGCACCTTTCCAGATTCTATAAAAAAAGGCCAAAGTAATCCCTATGTATAAGTCTGGGAAAATAAATGATATTAATAATTATCGCCCAATTTCAATACTGCCAGCTGTTGATAAAATATTCGAAAAAGTAATTGCCGTTCGTCTGATAAACTACATAGAAAAATATAATTTGCTTACTTAATACCAACATGGGTTCCCAACAAACCGGTCCACCGAGTCTGCAATACTACAGTTTGTCAATAATGTTTATAAATTTTTGGAAGAAAAGTACCATGCAATTTGGTTTTTCAACGATTTACCAAAAGCTTTTGACACACTTGATCATAAAATCCTACTTAATAAACTGGAGCATTTTGGTGTTAGGGGCACTCCACTAGACCTGTTCAGAAGCTATCTCACCAATAGATCACAATCTGTTTTTTGTAACATGAATTTCTCACCATCTGTTTCGGGGTGTACCTCAAGGTTCTGTTTTGGGGCCACTTCTGTTCCTGATATATATTACCGATACTGTAAATGTTTGTTAAGAACTAAAATTTGTTATATATGCTGATGATACAAACCTCTTGTTGGCCAATCGAAACATACAAAGTCTTCACGAAAATTTGGAATTAGAATTAAAATCAGTATATAAATGGGTACAATATAATAAACTAAAGTTAAATGTCTCCAAAACTAAATATATGCTCTTCCAAAATCGATCAGTAAAAAATCATATACCAGCATTATAATTACATCATGTAAACCATATGAAATTTTTAGGGGTAATAATTGACGAGAACCTCAACTGGAAATGTCACATAGATGAAATTTGCTTTAAACTTTATAAAATATGTGGTCTACTCTACAAAGTACGTCACAGTCTATCAACAGAGGCTATGATCAGCATATACTCGTTCCTCTACAAATTAGTTACGGCCCAGAAAAAAAAAATCGCTTGATGTATATTTTTCATTCCTAAATTTGACTCAACAGCCCCTATTTTCTCTACAACTAAACTTTTGAAATATGATGTTCTTCATAAATATTTTACTTTATTACTTGTATTCAAAATGGTGCGAAACTGTGGAGGAAATAACATCTTTAATATTATCGACAACCCAAGAAATACTACAAGTAACAATGTTGATTTGTACTGCCCCCAATTTAGAACAACGCTTTGTAAACACAGTGTAAAAAAAACTTTGTTCAACTGCAGCAAATGAAATGGGCAAAGTGGCATAAATAAGTAATAATTTCTTTGTAACAGGATAATTTTGTGAGCACTTCTCATATGTATCAAGTACAGCATTTGGCAAGGAACTTTTAGGTACAGACGATCAACATGATCTCCGCATTCTGAATTGAGTGACATAATCATGTAGTATATCATCTAGGCCCAGAACTGGATCATTTATTAAAAGGAAGTCTTCGTTCATCAATAGTACCCGTCCGATACGCGTATTAGACAAGTCAGCGAGGCGAAACTCGCGGAGCGTGAACAAACTATAGTGTAAATACTTGTTATGGGGGAGTATTTCACGTTTTTTTTTCTTTTTAGCTTTAAACATTATTTTTATGTTAACGCGAACTGGTAGATATAATCATTCATCTATTCATTTTAATAATAATGGTAATAATAACTAGACGCATAGCACTCGGAGAGTGCACACCTCTGCCAAAGATCGTCCTGAAAATTGGTATGGGCATCAACTGTGATCCTATGCATCATATGGAAGCATTTGTTTCGAAATTTAATGTAATCCTATTTTTTTGGAAAACTTGATCTTGGGCGAACTTTTCGAGGTCAAGATCAAAGGTCAAGGTCATGCTAGGTGCATCATATGGAAGCATTTGTTTCGAAATTTGATGAAATTCTATTTTTTGGAAACTTTGACCTTGGGCTAAATTTTCGAGGTCAAGGTCAAAGGTCAAGTTCAAGGCCATGCAAGGTGCGTCTTTCCATGAGCTAAAATATGAACCAAGTCTAAAGTCTCTACGACGACGAGAACCGAAGTTATGGCCAATCTGACGTTTTGTGCGACCTTGACCTTGACCTTTGACCTTTGACATAAAAAAAATTCATTGGTTATTTTTTGGATGGACCCGAAGCTTCCCTAAAAAAATGGTTTAGATATCCGCAAAATTGTGCACAGGAGACTGCTCCCGAACAAACAAGCAAATAAATAAACAAACTGACCGGACCGAAAATATAACCTCCTCCCAACTCCGTTGGCGGAGGTAATAATGATAATAAAATAATTATCATTATTGTTATCAGTTTCGTAATTAAAAAGATATATAATATTTTGGGGGGACACGTGACCAGGTGACCCCCCCCTCCCTCCCCCTTGGATCCGCCATTGGCTGCACTACAACACTATACAGGAGATGAGTGACGAGTGTTGGCTTCAGCGATACTCACCTTTACGGAAAAAAATATCTGCACTGTCTTTGAGTGAAGTTGCAAGTGGATGATTGCCTCGAGACTTCATGGCCTTGAAGGAGGTGTATTGCGCCGTCTGTGGAGGTGTTAACCGTGTGTACATAAAATTATAACTGTAAGAAGCCAACCACAATGTTTGATGTTTAAGTAAAAGACCTCAAGCTCCTTTTTTTTTTTTTTTGCAACAAAGGAGACAGCTCAAGGGCACAATAAAAAGTAAACAATAATAAAATAAAAAAAAGCCCGCTACTCGCTGCTCACAAAAAAGAATCCAAAGAGGTGGCCGAAAAAGAGGTCAATTTCGGGAGAGGTGTCCAGATATCCTTCTCTTGAAAGAGTTCAAGTCGTAGGCAGGAGGAAATACAGAAGAAGGAAGATTGTTCCAGAGTTTACCAGCTTGAGGGATGAAAGAGTGAAAATGCTGGTTAACTCTTGCATAAGGGGTTTGGACAGTATAGGGATGAGCGTGAGAAAGTCGCGTGCAGCGGGGCCGCGGGAGGGGGGGAGGCATGCAGTTAGCAAGCTCAGAAGAGCAGTCAGCATGAAAATATCGATAGAAGATAGAAAGAGAGGCAACATGGTGGCGGAAATTAAGAGGTAGAAGACTATCAGTAAGAGGAGGAGAGCTGATGAGACGAAGAGCCTTAGACTCCACTCTGTCCAAGAGAGCTGTGTGATTACAGCCCCCCCACACGTGAGATGCATACTCCATACGAGGGCGGACAATGCCCCTGTATATGGATAGCAACTGTGCGGGGGAGAAGAACTGGCGGAGACGATACAGAACGCCCAACCTCGAGGAAGCTGATTTAGTGAGAGACGAGATGTGAAGTTTCCAGTTAAGATTTTGAGTTAAGGATAGACCGACGATGTTTAGTGTTGAAGAAGGTGACAGCTGAGTGTTGTCGAGGAATAGGGGATAGGTGTTTGGAAGATTGTGTCGAGTTGATAGGTGGAGAAATTGGGTTTTGAGGCATTGAAGGACACAAGGTTCCTTTTACCCCACTCGGAAATGATAGTAAGGTCTGAGGTTAAGCGTTCTGCAGCCTCCAGCCTGGAGTCATGTAATTCCTATTGAGAGGGTTTTCTGTTGAAAGAAGTTGAATAATGCAGAGTGGAGTCATCAGCGTATGAGTGAATAGGACAGTTTGTTATGGAAAGAAGATCATTGATGAATAACAGGAAGAGAGTGGGTGATAGGACAGAGCCCTGTGGAACACCACTGTTAATAGGTTTATGAGAAGAACAATGACCGTCTACCACAGCAGAGATAGAACGGCCGGAAAGGAAACTGGAGATAAAGGAACAGAGAGAAGGATAGAATCCGAAAGAGGGCAGTTTAGAAAGCAAAGACTTGTGCCAGACTCTATCGAAAGCTTTCGATATGTCTAGTGCAATTGAGAAAGTTTCACCGAAACAGCTAAGAGAGGATGACCAAGAATCAGTTAAGAGAGCAAGAAGATCGCCAGTAGAACGCCCCTTGCGGAGCCCATATTGGCGATCAGATAGAAGGTTAGAAGTGGAAAGGTGCTTTTGAATCTTCCGGTTAAGGATTGATTCAAAAGCTTTAGGTAGACAGGAAAGTAAAGCTATAGGGCGGTAGTTTGAGGGATTGGAACGGTCACCCTTCTTAGGCACAGGCTGTACGAAAGCGTACTTCCAACGGGAAGGATAGGTAGATGTTGATAGGCAGAGGCGAAAGAGTTTGACCAGGCAGGGTGTCAGCACGGAAGCACAGTTTTTAAGGACAATAGGAGGCACTCCATCAGGTCCATAAGCCTTCTGAGAGTTGAGACCAGAGAGGGCATAGAAAACATCATTAGGAAGAATCTTAATAACAGGCATAACGGAGTCGGTGGGGGGATGAGTATGAGGAATATGCCCAGAATCGTCCAGAGTGGAGTTGTTACAGAAAGTTTGAGCGAAGAGTTCAGCCTTAGAGATAGAGGATGCGGCAGTGCTGCCGTCTTGGTTAAGAAGAGGCGGGAAAGAGGAAGAAGTGAAATTGGAGTAGATATTTTTGGCTAAGTGCCAGAAGTCTCTGGAAGAATTAGAGAAAGCAAGGCGTTGACATTTGCTATGGATAAAGGAGTTTTTGGTCAGTCGAAGAATAGATTTGGCACGATTCCGGGCGGAAATGTAAAGGTCATGGTTAGCGGGAGTTCGAAAGGGTACTTTTTGTGAGCTGCCTCTCTATCTTTGACAGCACGAGAACAAGCGTAATTAAACCAAGGCATGGGGAGTAGAGAAAGTGTGTGGAATGTATGCCTCCATCCCTGAGACAATTACCTCTGTGATGCGCTGGGCACACACAGAGGGCTCTCTATCCTGGAAACAGTAATCATTCCATGGGAAATCGGAAAAGTACATCCTCAGGTCGTCCCACCGAGCTGAAGCATTTTTATTTTTTTTTACAACAAAGGAGGCAGCTCAAGGGCAGAAACATCGCCTCTTCGGTGGGTCCAGAGGATGTACAGGAGCGATAGGACAGAATACAGAAATAAGGTTGTGATCGGAGGAACCCAACGGAGAGAACAGTTTGACAGAGTAAGCAGAAGGGTTAGAGGTAAGGAAGAGGTCTAGTATGTTGGGCCGGTTTCCAAGACGGTCGGGAATACGTGTAGGGTGCTGAACCAACTGCTCTAGGTCATTGAGGAGAGTAAAGTTGTAGGCTTGTTCACCAGGCTGGTCAGTGAAAGAGGATGAAAGCCAAAGCTGGTGGTGAACACTGAAGTCTCCTGGGATGGAGATTTCAGCGAAGGGAGAGTGGGTCAAGATGTGCTCCAGTTCAGAATTCAGGTAGTCAAAGAATTTTACATAGTTAGTAGAATTAGGTGAAGGATAAACAGCACAGATGTATTTAGTAATAGAATGACAATGAAGTCTTAACCAGATGGTGGAAAATTCAGAAAAGTCAAGGTCGTGGGCACGAGAGCAAGAGATGTCGTTACAACATCCAGCTTTGGATTGAAATTGAGGATAGAGATAGTAGGAGGGAACAGAGTAGAGATTGCTGTCAGTAGCCTCAGAAACCTGTGTTTCGGTGAGGAAGAGAAGGTGAGATTTAGAGGAGGAGAGATGGTGTTCCACAGAATGAAAATTAGAACGAAGGCCGCGAATGTTGCAGAAATTGATAAGAAAAAGGCTCGAGGAGTTATCAAGACACCTCTCAGGTCGGCAGCCAGAAGAGGAGTCCTACCTGGGGGAATTTGTGGTCCCCCCCCGCCAGGCGGGGACTCCGAGGCACTGTTGTTGAACGCCATTTTGAATTTTGAATTTTGGGAAAAGGTGTGCGTGCTGTGTGAATGTAGTGTGGTGTGGATAGAGAGAGGATCTGTCTTTAGAGAGCATGCTGAACTACACTGTGGTGTAGCTGAGACAATAGGGAAACGGTTAACGAGGTAATGGGAAGGGTCTATGGAGGGCCTCAGCACCCTCCTCACTTCCCATATATAACTCACCGGGAGTGGCTTACGCCCGTTCGGTAGGTGTCTTCCTACCTACTCCAATATAACAACATAACAGTAAACAACACCATATCAAACACTCACGGCCTCGAGGGTCTCCTGGCAGAGGGCTGTTCCAAGGAACTCGTTAACTCTTCCCAGCTGCTTCATGATGTCGGCTTTCATATCCTCGTAGAAGACAAAGAGCAGATTGGGGTGGTGCCTCTTCTCCCACGCCTCCTTCACGTGCGGCCAGTACGGGCTATACATGACTGAAAAGGTTTTGAAGTAGAAAAGCTAAAGTCTTTTCAACAGCCTTTTTTTTATACAGCAGAGGAGTCAGTTCAAGGGCATAAAAAAAAGGAAACAAATGTGAAAAAAAAAGCCCGCTACTCACTGCTCCTAAAAAGAGTTAGAGGAGTGGCTGAAAGATAGGTCAATTTCGGGAGGAAAGGTGTCCTGATACCCTCCTCTTGAAAGATTCAAGTCGTAGGTAGGAGGAAATACAGATGAAGGAAGATTGTTCCTGAGTTTACCAGCGTGAGGGATGAAAGAGTGAAGATGCTGGTTAACTCTTGCGTAAGGGATTTGGACAGTAAAGTGATGAGCTTGAGTAGAAAGTCGTGTGTGGCGAGGCCGCGGGAGGGGGGGAGGCATGCAATTATCAAGTTCTGAAGAGCAGTCAACATGAAAATATCGATAGAAGATAGAAAGAGAGGCAACATGGCGTCGCAATTTAAGAGGTAGAAGACTATCAGTAAGAGGAGGAGAGCTGATAAGACGAAGAGCTTTAGACTCCACTCTGTCCAAGAGAGCTGTGTGAGTGGAGCACCCCCACACGTGAGATGCATACTCCATACGAGGGCGGACAAGGCCCCTGTAAATGGATAGCAGCTGTGCGGGGGAGAAGAACTGGCGGAGACGGTACAGCACGCCCAGCCTCGAGGAAGCTGATTTAGTAAGGAAGAGATATGAAGTTTCCAGTTGAGATTTTGAGCTAAGGATAGACCGAGGATGTTAAGTGTTGAAGAAGGTGATAGTTGAGTGTTGTCAAAGAATAGGGGATAGTTGTTTGGAAGATTGTGTCGAGTGGATAGGTGGAGAAACTGTTTTTGAGGCGTTGAAGGACACCAGGTTCTTCTTGCCCCAATCGGAAATAATAGTAAGGTCTGAGGCTAAGCGTTTTGCTGCCTCCAGCCTGGAATCATTTAGTTCCTGCTGGGTGGGTCTTCTATTAAAAGAAGTTGAGGAACGCAGAGTAGAGTCATCGGCGTAAGAATGGATGGGACAGTTCGTTTTGGAAAGAAGATCATCAATGAACAACAGAACGAGATCCCTGCGGAACACCACTATTAATAGGTTTAGGGGAAGAACAGTGACCGTCTACCACAGCAGAAATAGAACGGTCGTCTACCACAGCAAAAATAGAACGGTCAGAAAGGAAACTTGAGATAAAGGTACAGAGAGAAGGACAGAAACCGTAGGAGGGTAGTTTGGAAAACAAATATTTGTGCCAGACCCTATCAAAGGCTTTTGATATGTCCAGCGCAATAGGAAAGGTTTCACCGAAACGGCTAAGAGAAGATGACCAAGAGTCAGTTAGAAAGGCAATTAAATCACCAGTAGAACGTCCCTTGCGGAACCCATACTGGCGATCGGATAGAAGATCAGAAGTGGAAAGGTGCTTTTGAATCTTCCGGTTAAGGATTGATTCAAAAGCTTTAGATACCCAAGAAAGCAAAGCTATAGGACGGTAATTTGAGGGATTGGAATGGTCACCCTTAGGTACAGGCTGTATGAAGGCATACTTCCAGCAGGAAGGAAAGGTAGATGTTGACAAACAGAGGCGAAAGAGTTTGACCAGGCAGGGTGTCAGCACGGAAGCACAATAGGAGCAATAGGAGCAATAGGAGGCACTCCATCAGGTCCATAAGCCTTCTGAGGATTGAGGCCAGAGAGGGCATAGAACACATCATTCGTAAGATTCTTAATAACAGGCATAAAGGAGTCAGAGGGGGGATGAGTAAGAGGAATATACCCAGAATCGTCCAGAGTGGAGTTTTTAGAGAAAGTTTGAGAGAAGAGTTCAGCCTTAGAGATAGATGAGACGGCGGTGCTGCCGTCAGGACTAAGGAAAGGAAGGAAAGATGAAAAAGTGATGTTGGAGTTGATGTTTTTGACTTGATGCCAAGTTAATCATATTTTTTTTTTTTACAATAAAGGAAGCAGCTCAAGGGCAAAATATAAAAAAGAAGTAATATTGAGAGAAAAAAGCCTGCTAAACACTGCCTCTATAAAAAATGGTTCAGAAGAGTGGGCAAAAGAGAGGTCAATTTCGGGAGGAGAGGTGTCTCGATACTCTACTCTTGAAAAAGTTGATGTCGTAGGCTGGAGGAAATACAGACGAAGCATGGTTGTTCCATAGTTTACTTGTGAAAGGGATGAAAGAATTAAGATGCTGATTAGATCTAGCATAAGGGAATTGGACAGTATAGGGATGAGCTAGAGTAGAAAGTCGAGTGCAGCGGTGCCGCGGGAAGGGGGGAGGTATTCAGTTAGCATGTCCAGAAGAGCAGTCAGCATGAAAATATCGATAGAATATAGAAAGAGGTAACATGTCGGCGGAATTTAAGAGGTAGAAGACTGTCAGAAAGAGAAGTTGATGAGACGAAGAGCCTTAGACTCTACTCTGTCCTACCCCCCCCCCCCCCACACCCACACACACACCCACACACACCTATGAGATGCATACTCCTTACTAGGGCGGACAAGGCCCCTGTATATGAATAACATCTGGGAGGGGGAGAAGAACTGGTGGAGACGATACGGAACGCCCAACCTCGAGGAAGCTGATGTACGTAGTGAGAGAGAAGACTATGAAGTTTCTAGCTGAGATTTTGACTTAAGGATAGACTGAAAATATTTATTGTAGAAGGTGACAGCTGATTGGTATCGAAGGATAAGTGAAAGGTATTTGGAAGATTGTCTCCAGATGGTAGGTGGAGCAACTGAGTTTTTGATTCATTGAAGGACACCAAGTTCTTTTTGCCCCAATATATATATATATATATATATATATATATATATATATATATATATATATATATATATATATATATATATATATATATATATATATATATATATATATATATATATATATATATATATATATATATATATATATATATATATATATATATATATATATATATATATATATATATATACACACACACACACACACACACACACACACACACACACACACACACACACACACACACACACACACACACACACAGGTGTCCTGATAACTCCTCGAACCTCCTCCTTATCAATTTCTGCAACATTCGGGGTCTCCGTTCTAATTTTCATTCTGTGGAACACCATCTCTCCTCCTCTAAACCTCACCTTCTCTTCCTCACCGAAACACAGGTTTCTGAGGCTACTGACAGCAACCTCTACTCTGTTCCCTCCTACTATCTCTATCCTAAATTTCAATCCAAAGCTGGATGTTGCGCCTACGTGCGCAACGACATCACTTGCTCTCGTGCCCACGACCTCGACTCTTCTGAATTTTCCACCATCTCGCTAAGACTTCATTGTCATTCTATTACTAAATACATCTGTGCTCTTTATCTCTCACCTAACTCTACTAACTATGTAAAACTCTTTGACTATTTGAACTCTAAAGTGGAGCGCATCTTGACCCACTCTCCCTTCGCTGAAATCTCCATCTTGGGAGATTTCAATGTTCACCACCAGCTTTGGCTTTCATCCTCTTTCACTGACCAGCCTGGTGAACAAGCCTTCAACTTTGCTATCCTAAACGACCTAGAGCAGTTGGTTCAGCACCCTACTCGTATTCCCGACCGTCTTGGAGACAGGCCCAACATTCTAGACCTCTTCCTTACCTCTAATCCTTCTGCTTACTCTGTCAAACTGTTCTCTCCGTTGGGCTCCTCCGATCATAACCTTATTTCTGTATCCTGTCCTATCGCTCCTATACATCCTCTGGACCCACCGAGGAGGCGATGCTTCTGGCATTTTGCTTCAGCTCGGTAGGACGACTTGAAGATGTACTTTTCCGATTTCCCGTGGAATGATTACTGCTTCCAGGAGAGAGACCCCTCTGTGTGTGCTCTGCGCATCACAGAGGTGATTGTCTCTGGAATGGAGGCATACATTCCACGTACTTTCTCTACTCCTCATGCTAAAAAGCCTTGGTTTAGTCACGCTTGTTCTCGTGCTATTAAAGACAGAGAGGCAGCTCACAAAAGGTTCCAGAGCCTTCGAACTCCCACTAACTTTGATCTACCCACTAACTTTGATCTATACATTTCAGCCCGGAATCGTGCCAAATCTTTTCTCCGACTTACCAAAACTTCTTTTATAAATAGAAAATGTCAACACCTTGCTTCCTCTAATTCTTCCCGTGACTTCTGGCATCTAGCCAAAAATATCTCCTCCAATTTCACTTCTTCCTCTTTCCCTCCTCTCCTTAACCCTGACGGCAGCACTGCCGTCTCATCTGTCTCTAAGGCTGAACTCTTCGCTCAAACTTTCTGTAAGAACTCCACCTTGGACGATTCTGGGCATATTCCTCCTACTCATCCCCCCTCTGACTCCTTTATGCCTGTTATTAAGATTCTTCCAAATGATGTTTTCTATGCCCTCTCTGGCCTCAACTCTCAGAAGGCTTATGGACCTGATGGAATGCCTCCTATTGTCCTTAAAAACTGTGCTTCTGTGCTGACACCCTGCCTGGTCAAACTCTTTCGTCTCTGCCTATCAACATCTATCTTTCCTTCCTGCTGGAGGTATGCCTTTGTACAGCCTGTGCCTAAGAAGGGTGACCGCTCCAATCCCTCAAACTACCGCCCAATAGCTTTAGTTTCATGTCTATGTAAAGCTTTTGAATCAATCCTTAACCGGAAGATTTAAAAGCACCTTTCCACTTCTAATCTTCTATCTGATCGCCAATATGGATTCCGCAAGGGGCGTTCTATTGGCGATCTTCTTGCTCTCTTAACTGACTCTTGGTCATCCTCTCTTAGCAGCTTCGGTGAAACTTTCTCTGTTGCGCTAGACATATCGAAAGCCTTCGATAGAGTCTGGCACCAGTCTTTGCTTTCTTAACTGCCCTCTTTCGGATTCTATCCCTCTCTCTGTTCCTTTATCTCCAGTTTCCTTTCCGGCCGTTCTATCTCTGCGGTGGTAGACGGTCACTGCTCTTCCCCTAAACCTATCAAAAGTGGCGTTCCACAGGGCTCTGTCCTATCACCCACTCTCTTCCTGTTATTCATCAATGATCTTCTTTCCATAACAAACTGTCCTGTTCCCTCGTACGCCGACGACTCCACTCTGCATTATTCAACTTCTTTCAATAGAAGACCATCACAACAGGAAATACACGACTCCAGACTGGAGGCTGCAGAACGCTTAACCTCAGACCTTGCTATCATTTCCGATTGGGGCAGAAGGAACCTTGTGTCCTTCAATGCCTCAAAAACTCAATTTCTCCACCTATCAACTCGACACAATCTTCCAAACACCTATCCCCTATTCTTCGACAACACTCGGCTGTCACCTTCTTCAACACTAAACATTTGCGGTCTATCCTTAACTCAAAATCTCAACTGGAAACTTCATATCTCCTCTCTCACTAAATCAGCTTCCTCGAGGTTGGGCGTTCTGTATCGTCTCCGCCAGTTCTTCTCCCCCGCGCAGTTGCTATCCATATACAGGGACCTTGTCCGCCCTCGTATGGAGTATGCATCTCACGTGTGGGGGGGATCCACTCACACAGCTCTTTTGGACAGAGTGGAGGCTAAGGTTCTTCGTTTCATCAGCTCTCCTCCTCCTACTGATAGTCTTCTATCTCTTAAATTCCGCCGCGATGTTGCCTCTCTTTCAATCTTCTATCGATATTTCCACGCTGACTGCTCTTCTGAACTTGCTAACTGCATGCCTCCCCCACTCCCGCGGCCCAGCTGCACACGACTTTCTACTCATGCTCATCCCTTTACTGTCCAAACCCGTTATGCAAGAGTTAACCAGCATCTTCACTCTTTCATCCCTGACGCTGGTAAACTCTGGAACAATCTTCCTTCATCTGTATTTCCTCCTGCCTACGACTTGAACTCTTTCAAGAGGAGGGTATCAGGACACCTTTCCTCCCGAATTTGACCTTGGTTTTGGCCACCTCTTCTGATTCTTTCATGGAAGCAGCGATTTTTTATTATTGTTTTTTTTTTGTGCCCTTGAGCTGCCTCCTTTGTTGTAAAAACACACACACACACACACACACACACACACACACACACACACAAATACATATATATATATATATATATATATATATATATATATATATATATATATATATATATATATATATATATATATATATATATATATATATATATATATTTTTTTTTTTTTTTTAGTGTCCGTGGTGCAGTGGTTAGCTGTATTCATTTACGAATCCTGACCCGCGCTGTTGTCTTACAGGTCGTCCTGCTCTTTGTCGTCTTTTTCTTTGGGAATATAAACAGTGGTAACCCGTATGTCACACCGGCTCTGTGTTCCGGGGCAATGGGTCATCACAGGCTCAAGTGCCAATGCAACGAAGTGGATCTGCGTGGCCACGCACAGGTACTGCATATGTCCTCAACCTCACCTATTTATCTTATTATGTTTTTGTTCTGCGTAATATTATGGTAACCGCAGAGGTTATTTTTTACCCAAATAGTTTAAACATTAACTAACAATTATCTTTCATGAAAGAGTTGTAGAATTTATCTTTGTCGGCGTCAGACTGAAGGCGGCCATTCATCTTGCTGAAGTTGAACCCTGATACAGCCGCGTCCTTCGGGTTTCTTGCCACGTACACAACCTGCAGCGAGACGGCATAGGCTAGAAGTACTAACGCCTGGACATGCTTGGTCGATGATGCTGGTGTTTATATTGAGCAGTAAAGCTTTTGCTCATAGTAGTAGCAAGCATATTTGTGAAGACGAGATCTTCGAATTAATAGATTCAATGAAAGTGTTTATCAGTATACATTGATTTTACTATGAGGATGAAGCGAGCTCTTCCATGAGTATAACTCTATGAATTGGAGACACCCAAAAGGGACAGAATGGCAATTCAGATATTATGTGGAAATCAGTAAAGACAGAAAATCATATGGCAATCTGATTCGTAGTTAGTTGCAGGAGGCGGACGGTACACTAACATCAGACAGAGATTGAGATCTTTGGAAAAGGCCTTTATCTTGCAGTAGACTGTTAATGGCTGAATCTGAAGATGTTTTAAAAAGATGATGATGATGAAAAAGTAGAGATAAAAATCAACCTTTGAACAGTGACATACACCACTAACCTTTACTTTCTCGAGGATACTTTTCGGCAAGAGGGTGAGCGGGTAATGGGTCTTCATGAGGCGAGGACTGGGAAGGTCTTCTGCTAATAGTAGAAATAAACCATCTTCACTCTTCCTGTTCGGGTACATCTCCTTGAACGCCTGGTCCGGCAGGTGTGGATGGTCATCAGCCGGTATTTTGTCACGCAACATATCCATACTAAAATTAATAATAAATTGGCATGTAAAATAACATAAATACATATTATAAGGATTATAGATAGCTACTTTTACTCTTATACTTTTTGTTTTACATGAGCAAAGTTAGAGACAAATACCAAAGTTGCGGACAACGGAATAGCCAATCGAGCTTCGTCATTGGATCGTCTAGCTTTAGGTTGTGAATCATTGCCCAGATGATCTCCTGCATCCAGGTGGTGCCGCACTTTGGGAAGGTCACCAGCAGGATGTCGTCTGGCCGAAACTGTGTGGAGTGATGGCAGTGATAAGCAAAGATTATGAGCAGAGTGACACAGATTTGATCGATCGTTATGCTGGACACGTGTAGTGTTTGCTTGTGTAGGCTTTGTAAGGAGGAGAAGCAGATGCGAGCATATAACAGAAAGTGCGGGTGTGTGTATAGCTTACCTCCATGTTGTATATCTTGTCGAGGAAGGTGGTCGCGGTGCTTGGGTACAGCCACCCCTCGGGCAGAATTCGGACCATTCCGTGGCGGAAAATGTCGTAGTCAATATCTTTTAGCTCCTCTTCGCCCACCTGTTCCACCTCGTGTCCACTCAATAACCGTTTACTCATCGCGACGAACCGTTAAGGCTTATCGTACATGCGCTTAGCGTCACTTCTTACCTCGCCGGCGGCCAGCGGAACTTTGTTTGTGTAGCGCGGTGGGAGCGTGGAGGCTTGCGGTTCCTATTACGCAAATTATCGTATTTTATGCAAGATAATATGAGAAATTAATTGCCCAATCTCACGGGTGCAAGACATTCTAATAAAATATGTTTAGATATGACCTATACTGCGGCAGTTTCGATGTAATACCAATAATGATTAAGTATTAACTGATACAACACACACACACACACACACACACACACACACACACACACACACACACACACACACACACACACACACACACACACACACACACACACACACACACACACACACACACACACACACACACACACACACACACACACACACACACACACACACACACACACACACACACACACACACACACACACACACACACACACACACACACACACACACACACACACACACACACACACACACACACACACACACACACACACACACACACACACACACACACACACACACACACACACACACACACACACACACACACACACACACACACACACACACACACACACACACACAGCGGCTCCTGCATGAGCCAAGCAAGATGGAGACACTATAAACACTTGCCTGCGCTACAACGGGCTGGGGCCGGTCATTAGGCCCCAACAATAAAGTATATCTGCGCCATAGGCAGAAACATTAAAAAAAAACGCAAGTAAAAACTTTCGGTAATAATGATAAATGTAATTTCCTTGTATTGACAATTAGTGTTTACCTGTCCTGCGGGCCTCAGCCTGATCAAGTTGTTTGCACCTGTAGGAATCACCTCCTAAGGTAATTGAATATTGATGGGACAGCGACACTGTTATGAATTAGTGTGTGTGTGTGTGTGTGTGTGTGTGTGTGTGTGTGTGTGTGTGTGTGTTGGTGGGGTTGTGTGAAGGGTTTGTTTTAAATTGACACTTTATAACAATAGCTCCTCCTCCTCCTCCTCCTCCTTCTCCTACTACTACTACTACTACTACTACTACTACTACTACTACTACCATCAATACTTATACAATTGCTGCCTCTACTACTACTACTACTACTACTACTACTACTACTACTACTACTACTACTACTACTACTACTACTACTACTACTACTACTACTACTACTACCACTACTACTGCTACTATTACTACTATTACTACTGTTATTGCTATTATTATTATTATTATTATTATTATTATTATTATTATTATTATTATTATTATTATTATTATTATTATTATTATTATTATTATTATTATTATTATTATTATTATTATTATTATTATTATTATTATTATTATTATTATTATTATTATTATTATTGTTGTTGTTGTTGTTGTTGTTCCCCCATTTTCATCTTCATTAGTTTCACCTTCATGTCCACTTGTTATCTCCATCTTTTATCTCTAGCATCACAATTATTTCCACCATCATAATCGGCATCAACAGGAGAGTATTCATGAAATATTTAACTTTTTTTTTGTCGCTGAGGAAGCCGATGTGAAGAAGGAAGAAAGATGAGATGAAGAAGAAAAAAAAAAAAAACAGAAAAGGACGAGGAGGCGATAGGGTTGAATCAAGGCAGTAGACCGGCGTGTTAAGAGTTGCTGGAGTTACCACGTTACCTTATTAGCCGTTTGGGAATGTTATCTTATCAACCGTGTGGCAAATGTTACCTTATTAACCGTTTGGGAATGCACTGCTTGAAGGGAGCGTCAAAGGGGGGGGGGGGGGCGCTCTTCCTTCCGCAGCCATCGCCTTCATTAATCATCCTTAGGGCGGCCCGGAACAGGGAAGGAAGCGCTGGGGTCCTGTGTGAATCCTGAATGATGGAAACTCTAATAGGACGCATAACGGATGACCTGACTTAGCCCACTGATCCTCCCCACACCCCAGTCAGTCGTTTCACTCAGTCACTTAAGTCTCGCCTTGTCGTGTGTTAGGCTGCATGCTTGCCTTCATTAACCTGCTTTCAGTTAATATGCGTTGGTGAAGAGGCTCATCTCCCTCCTACTCCCGCGCATGCAGCTGCCGCACACTGGCGTCGACACACACACCTCTCTCCCAGCTACTAATGCACACGCTCGTCCATACTTATATTTAGGGTTGTCCGACTTCATTTTTTGGTGTGTGCGTATGTGTGTGCGTGGCTTTATATGACAATTGCATTTGCTGGGTATTGCTTAGTGATTTATTTTTTAGCCTTGTTAACAGAAAGAAAACAATGAGGCAAGGAAGTAGAGTCAGTTAAGCAATACATTCAGTAACTTTTGGCTTCTTTGCGGCTTTACTTTTATATTTTTTATCCTTCTGAATTTCCATCCAAGTAAGTTATTGATTCTAGATAGCTTATAAATGCAACTTTTGTTCTGCCGAAGAGTAACACAGAGTATATGCAGCCGCAGCCGCCTTATCTTTTAATCGTTTTATTTTCTCTCCTGTCATTCGCCTTATCAGAGCTTGCATCATTCAGGATACACCCCAGAACCCCCAGCCCTTCCCTGCTCTTAAGGTGAAGCATAAAGAAATGGGGCGGAAAACACTAAAGCTATTGATGACCGTCAGTTAATTAATAGCCATGGACAAAGTGATTTGGAATTCTGGACTGTTTGATACATTGGGGCTGGTGGAATGAGAGAGAGAGAGAGAGAGAGAGAGAGAGAGAGAGAGAGAGAGAGAGAGAGAGAGAGAGAGAGAGAGAGAGAGAGAGAGAGAGAGAGAGAGAGAGAGAGAGAGAGAGAGAGAGAGAGAGAGAGAGAGAGTTACGTGGGTTTAGCATTATCCCTACAAAGAGATTAAGTGCCGGAAAAAAGGGGTCTTTGGAGCAGCTTCCTTAAAAGCTTTAATATTTAGTGGTGCGTCTTTTTTCTTCTTTAATGGTGAGAGCGTGTACTTAAAGGCGTAAGATTCCATACCTCTTTGTGTATTGTATGATATTTGCCATGAAGTCAGTGAGTAAGTCAGTAAGTCAGTGTCTTAGTCATTCATTAATTAATTCATTCATTCATTCAGTCAGTCAGTCAGGCAGGCAGGCAGGCAGGCAGGTAGGAACGATAAGCAGAGTCAATCAGGAAGTCAGTTATACAGTCAGCCAATTTTCTATTTTGTCAGTTAGTCAATCAGTTAGTCGGGAATGTAGTAAGCCAGTTAGTTGATCAATCATTCGCACAGTTAATAAGTCAATAAACCAGTCAATCAGCTGCTCATTTTTTGCCAGCAACTAGTGTTTGTTAATCAGGGTGGAAATTTGACAGTTATTCATTTAGCATTTACCTAAATCATTTTATTAGTTAGTCTGTCGATCTCTCCCTCACTCATTCAGTAGTCATTCATTCAGTCACACCGTCAGTCAGTTTGTCAGTCATTTAGTTAGTCAGTCAGCGAGTTAGTCATTCAATCAGTCTTTCAGTCAGTCAGTCAGTCATTCCCTCATTCATTCCCTTATTCATTCATTCAGTCACACCGTCAGTCAGTCAGTCGGTCATTTAGTTAGTCAGTCAGCGAGTTGGTCATTCAATCAGTCTTTCAATCAGTCAGTCAGTCATTTTCTCATTCATTCCATTATTCATTCATTCATTCAGTTAGTCAGTCAGTATGGCAATCAGACAGGTGATGAGGGGGCGGCATAAGTCCGGCGCACAATACCAACCACCGCACTGCATTTTCCGAGCACATCACGGAGGATCAGTGGCGAGGAAAACAGTGCTGCCCTGACTCCCACCCGTTTGGAGGGAGTCGCGTGTGTGTACGAGTCGGTGGGGGCTCTGCGGGCCACGGCGAAACGAAGATAAATAAAGAAGGATAACTGGGGCGCCTGGGAGGAGAGGGGAGAAAGATGGAATGAGAGAATGTGAAGGAGAGAGAGAATTAGAGAAACACAAAGACTCAGACACAGACAGGCGCATAGACAGACACAAAAACACGTACACAGACACTGGCCGATCGACACAGACACTCATACACAGACAAATAGACAGACATACACATTGCGACACATATGCACAGCCATAGATAAACATACAGACGCATTTATAGACAGAATTAGCTCCAGCGAAAGGGACATACAGTGAGTTATAGAGGCAGACAGACACAGGCGTACACAGGACTAGCAACATCCCCATGACCAGGTAAATATGCTCCTAAGGCTAATTGGCTGGCCCACAGGTGTTTACACAGGTGTGGTGTGAACAAGGTTTGCCTGATGCCCTTATTGTCCGGAATGCAGTGCAGGTTATGGCCGTGAATGTGCAAAGTTTTGTTTTATAGTGCTCTGCCGTACTGATATTGCTTATGTAATGTGGGCAAGCGTTGTGTTAAAAAAGATAGTGGGTGTATATTTTTTCAGTATATTTACGTACTGGATAAAAAAAAAAGGATTCTTTATTTTACATTTAAAGTCCAAATTCACCGGTTTTGTATTGTTTAAAATGAAACTTAAACAAACCAGAAGGCTAATACAGTTTGAATTGTTGTCATTCTTATAAGTAATTTTAGTGTCAGATATTACCTTTGATGTACGGTCGATGGCTTCACTATAATTGACATCTGGACATGTTTTTAAAAGACTAACTGGCACACTAATTTAGGGTGTTTCAGGATGTAATCGCATTGCCTGAATCGTTCTCAGTAGTGTATTGAATTAAAGCCATACGTTTTTACCGCCGCTTTGCAATCCTGATATTAGTCTCGACGATAGGAAATACCGACCAACATATTTGCCTCCTTATGCTCTAAAAGTAGGAAAATATGGAAGCAGTTTCAGCACGAATGAGAATAGAATCCGTCACTTCCACCTCCATGCGTTCCTCGCCCCGATGCCTCCTCTGATGCGTTTTGTGTCGTTCTGGTTCTGAGCTGTTACTCCCAGACCTGACCCCTCGCGCCCCACCCACGCAGCCCTGCCCCACCAGTCCACCCCGCCCAGCCTTGCCCATC
>NC_066534.1:11186934-11239434 GCF_024679095.1 Eriocheir sinensis | reverse complement strand
CTGCCAATTATATATTAAAGACAGATATCAGTGACCACTACCCAGTAATCTCTGTATTTAAATGTGATAAATATCGTCATCCTTCTCCCACTTACGTAACTAAAAGAATATTTAATCAGGACTCCCTTGAAATATTTAGTAATAGTCTCTCACAAACTAATTGGAGTGACACATTAAATTGTATATGTGCTAATGAGGCCTACAACTTATTTTACAGTAAATTTAAAACATGTTTTGATAAGTGTTTTCCGGAAAGAAAATTAAATTTAGTTTTAAAAAGGAACGTAGTCCACACATTACTCTAGCTCTTAAGAATAGTATTAGAGAAAAACATCGACTTGAAAAACTAGCTCATAAATGGCCTTTAACGTTTAAGGAGCCTTATAGAATATATAGAAATAAATTAACGTCACTTTTAAAATTAGCCAAGAAGAAGTATAACCAAGAGCAGTTACTTAATAGCCAAGGTAATCCAAAACAACACTGGAGATCCATTAATACTATTCTTGGTAGATGCACAGGTGCTAAACATACAGTTATTGAATTAAAGCCACATTGTACTGACATTTCTGAAACATTTAATGACCATTTTTTGAAGGCTGGGGGGCTAGATCATGATATAGTAGGGGATGAATATATGACATATTTACACAACTCACCTAATTACTCGGTATACTTATCACCAGCTACACAGATAGAAATTGAAAACTTTCTTAAGACATTAAAAGGTACATCATCTGGTTTTGATGAAATTTCTCCCTTGGTCGTAAGACAAACTGCCAGCATAATTTCCTTGCCATTAACACACATAGTTAACCTCACATTAAAGAAAGGAGTTTTTCCGGACGAACTTAAGAAAGCTAAAATTATTCCATTGTTTAAGTCAGATAATAGAGATGATGTCAATAA
This sequence comes from Eriocheir sinensis, assembly GCF_024679095.1. Taxonomy (NCBI): domain Eukaryota; kingdom Metazoa; phylum Arthropoda; class Malacostraca; order Decapoda; family Varunidae; genus Eriocheir; species Eriocheir sinensis. The sequence goes on along the minus strand of NC_066534.1, from coordinate 11,238,525 downwards.
CTACAGACCTATATCAGTTCTTCCTGTGTTCAGTAAAGTCTTTGAAAAAGTGATATGCACTCGTCTTGTAAATTTCATTGAGAAAAATAATTTATTTTCGAATTGTCAGCATGGTTTTAGACCAGGGCGCTCTACTGAGTCGGCCATATTTCAGTTTACCAATAATGTGTATAAATATCTGGAAAAGAAACATTATTTAGTTGGAATTTTTTTAGATCTTTCTAAGGCTTTTGATTCGCTATGTCATAAAATTCTATTAAGTAAACTTAGTAATTTTTTGACTCTGGGAGTTCTTTTAGAATTATTCAAAAATTATTTAACAAATCTATTTCAAGCTGTTTACTGTAATTCTAAATATTCTTCTTTCAAGCCCATCAAAATGGGTGTACCGCAAGGATCTATCCTAGGACCTATACTTTTCTCATCTATATTAATGATATTGTCAATGCTAGTAATAAATTTAAGTATACCATTTATGCTGACGACACTAATTTACTATTAGATGATAAAAATATAAATAGTTTGCATATAAACATTAATAATGAGCTCAATTCAATTAATATGTGGCTTAAACATAATAAGTTAAGGTTAAATATCACTAAAACAAAATACATTATCTTTCAAAACCGATCAGTCACTACTAACATGCCACCTATAACACTTGAAGGAAAAGTACTTGAACGAGTTTCTTATACTAAGTTTTTGGGCGTTGTCATAGATCAAAATATCAATTGGAAATACCAAATTAATTCTGTTGCAAATAAACTATCTAGGATATGTGGCATACTGTATCGAATAAGAAATAGCCTTACACAAGAAGCACTTATCAGTATTTATTATACACTTTGTTACCCGCATCTCATTTATTGTGTATCTGTGTGGGCGTGTACGTGGCCTTCCTTTCTTAAAAATCTTCAGGTTTCTCAAAATAAGATATTTAGGTGTATGTTTTACATGAACAAGTTTGATTCCACACATAACGTATTTTCCACACATAGATTTCTTAATTTTAAAAACATTCATTGTTATTTTCTACTATTATTTATTTATAAAAACCTCGCACTGATGCATGGAACTCATCCTTTTCAAGTTATTAATACAGTGCATAATACGCGCAGGAACAATATAAATCTTATCTCTCCACAGTTCAGGACAGTTCTTTTCAGAAATAGTATTCTATGCTCAGGACCTCAAGTTTGGAATTCTTTGCCAGTAGAAATAAAAAATCTCCTTAATAGTAATAATTTCTCTCTATTTAAAAAGTCAGTAAAAACACACTTATTTGCAATCCAAAACAATCACGGTTAAAATTATAATTTATTCCTGAAACATGAACACAAATTTACATTATTAAATCTAATCAGTGAATTGCATAGTACTATTGTCCATATTATTTTTATTATTGTTACTATTATTATTATTATTATTATTATTATTATTATTGTTATTATTATTATTATTATTGTTATTATTATTATTATTGTTGATGCTGTTGTAGTTGTTATTATAGTTAACATTTTAGATATAACTATTATAACTTCATCTGGTATTATAGTTAATGTTGTTATTTATTGTATATTTGTATTTAGCTTTATGGTTGGGAGCTATCTGCAACCTTTAGAAAGATAATAATAGTACAATGAAATAAATATACAGTCTGTCGGGAAGCTTCGGCTTGACAGGCTAGATTCGTTAGAATTATATATATATATATATATATATAGATATATATATATATATATATATATATATATATATATATATATATATATATATATATATATATATATATGTATATATCAATGTGTGTATATTATGGCAATAAACATTACTTACTTACTTACTTACTTACTTACCACTGGATGGTTAGCCCAATACACACACACACACACACAAACACACACACACCATCCTTCCCCACTTCCCCCATTACTCATCACATAAATCTCACTGTACTTTGTGTATTTTCAGCCTTATGCCTGCCAGCAAATGAATAAACCATATATTATTATTATTATTATTATTATTATTATTATTATTATTATTATTATTATTATTATTATTATTATTATTATTATTATTATTATTATTATTATTATTATTATTATTATTATTATTATTATTATTATTATTATTATTATTATTATTATTATTATTATTATTATTATTATTATTATTATTATTATTATTATTATTATTATTATTATTATTATTATTATTATTATTATTATTATTATTATTATTATTATTATTATTATTATTATTATTATTATTATTTTTATTATTATTATACACACACACACACACACACACACACACACACACACACACACACACACACACACACACATAGGAATATACAAAGACACGGTAGCGTGCAGATTACTGTGTTTCCATTGAATATTTCAAACTCTTTACGTAATCGCTGTACACGTGCTCAAGTGTGTGTGTGTGTGTGTGTGTGTGTGTGTGTGTGTGTAACGTTCAACAAGGTAATATATACAGCATAATATAGCGTGCAGTCTGGTTCTGTGCAGATTTGCTCCATCAAAGACCGTGCAAGAATTGCCAGGAAATTGTCAGGGTAAAGGCTTGTGAAGCGTGGCTGCTGCGTCTCTAAGCTGTGTTCCGTGTGCGAGTAACGGTTCTTGAGGAATTTTTTGTACCTTGTAGTGCCATGCGAGGCTTGGTAAAATGCAAAGAGAAATAGATCATATCCTAAAGTAATTGTAATGATGGTGATATTTATAATAATATTAATATGATTTTTATGATTTATTAATGATCATGATAATAACAATAACAATAATAATAATAATAATAATAATAATAAAAATAGCAATAATGGTAATAATGATAATACTAATGGTAATAAAATTGCTATTAGTCATGGTAGTAATACCAAACTTCTGCTACTACTACTATTACTACTACTACTACTACTACTACTACTACTACTACTACTACTACTACTACTACTACTACTACTACTACTATTACTACTACTACTACTACTACATTTTACTTCCAGTTATATTATTACCTATATTATTAAGACTACTACTCCGGCTGTTGCTTCTTCTGCGGCGTAACCCTCCCCGCCTTCTGCTGTGTATGGGCGTCTCGTGCGCCTCCCTCGGTGGTATATAACAGAGAAGTAAAGGTACGTTATGAAAGAAAGCTGGAGCATATTCAGACGTGTACCTCAATAGGTTTTAGGGGCGCCATTCTTCCTGCTCTTTGAGGGATTGAAGGTAAAAAGGAAAAGTGTATTAAGACTGGCACGAAACAAATCTGGGGCAGCTAGTCCGAAGCTCAACCCGCGTCAGGCCATTCCCTCCGCCCCTCCATCAAACCCCATCCGCCCATCTCTTTCCTGATTCGCCTCTTTTTGAAGGACGTTGCCGCTGTTCCTACCTTCTGTCCATCCTTTCGATCACCATCCTCGTTCTCGTCCCTCTAAGGAAAGCCGCCATTCGCATTGCCATCTTCTCATTCTCTGCCTTTATTCTCGTTCACTTTCCTCGTCCTACACGTGGGGTGTCTGCCTAGCGTTAGACGTCGGTAATTTATTGGACTGAGGGGCGTGTGTTTGTCTCGCCTCAGGGATCTAGTTTCTACGGGAAGTTTCAGCTCATCTCTTGTACCCTTAGCCGTGATGTATTATAGGGGCTTCGTGGTGCAGTGGTTAGCACACTCGGAGTGGAAAAATTTGGGCGTCTTTTCCGATACCCTACGCCCCTGTCCACCCAGCAGTGAATGGGTACCAGGTATTAATCGGGGGTTGTGTCCCGTCTCCTAGGATCTGTTCCCTTCTCCTATAATTCCTTCCCCTTCTGTCTCTCTCCGGCATATGACCACAGATGTTGCGCCGACTTAACGAAATTTTCCAAACTTTCCGGGATGTATTATTAATATTATTTTTGAGGTCCATGAAGGGGCATCAAAGGGAAATAAAAATACTGATATAGGCCCAGAGTCACTTCGATGAACATGCGTGGAGATGGAAAATTAAAATAGTAGCAATAAAGTATGAAGAATGAAAAGGGGGTGGGCAAAATCAATATCTATGGTTCATTTCGGCATAGTTATAGGTGATGCATAAACTGATCCCAAATGCGTTGATATATATTATGAAATGGTCTGCGTGAGTGATGATTTTTTCTCATTTTTCTCGCTTAGAGGGAAGGGCCTTTAAGAAACATGATCCCCGCAGCCATCGGGTTAACTGTTTGTTCACGTGAGAGGCGTTGCCGTGACTACCGTTCAGTGAGTCAAGTGCTTGATGTCCATATTCCTAAACGCATCGGGTACCCATTGCGACTATTTTCCAAGGCCACAGAGAAGACTAATCGTGGTTTTCATGGGTTGTTTTCCCGTTCAAGGTGAAGAAGTCGTGTAAAACTATCAACAGGATCACAAAATAGTCCGCTACCATCACCATCTCACCACCTGCATTATTCAGTATAAAAATTCCTCGTACTTCCAACCTCACAGCGCTTCGACATGTCACTCTAATCTTGTGGTCTTTCCCTTCTCCCATCTTCCACTCCTCAGCAAATTACTTACAACCTCCATACTGCTATCACAAACCACTTCATATTAAACTATCCCTCTTTTTCTTTTCCGTCCCTCTGTCTTTTCCATCTTAAGGGGCTATTACACTGGGCAAATTTTCCGTGGATCTTCAGTCAAACCACGCTCTCCTCTAGCGTAATTCTCATTTGTTTCTTGTTATCACTGCTGGTGATATGATGATGGTGAGTAATACCGTCGTCCTTTGGTGAAATCTACCGTAGATCGTGGACACGTCAGAAAACCATGGAAATATGAGAACCACGTCAGCGGAAATCGTGGTTTGACTGAAGATCCACGGAAAATTTGCCCAGTGTAATGGCCACTTTAACCTATCAACAGGATCACAAAACAGTCCATGAAAAGACCGGCAACAGGAGAATTGAGGTGCTGATGCGTTTAATTAAGAATACGGGCTTCGAGTTACGGTGAGCCAGTTCGGCAGGGAAGGATCGGCTGCCCTCCTTCCCCTCTGGTGGCTCAGCGTGGTATCAGTACATGTGGTTAAAGTAAATGCTAATGGGGGAAGTATAGTCGTTTTTTATACACAAATATTGAAGGCTGAAGGAGGCTTTGATGCAGATGATAGGCAGATGAACTCTCTCTACACTCTACCTTGGCTTCCATCTTTGTCGATGTTAAAGTCTGCGTGTGGTCTAATGTGAAAAGTTTTCTCTCTCTCTCTCTCTCTCTCTCTCTCTCTCTCTCTCTCTCTCTCTCTCTCTCTCTCTCTCTCTCTCTCTCTCTCTCTCTCTCTCTCTCTCTCTCTCTCTCTCTCTCTCTCTCTCTCTCTCTCTCAAACATCACTACTATTAAGAGAGAGAGAGAGAGAGAGAGAGAGAGAGAGAGAGAGAGAGAGAGAGAGAGAGAGAGAGAGAGAGAGAGAGAGAGAGAGAGAGAGAGAGAGAGAGAGAAACAAAGACAGAAATAGAGACAGAGAACAAGACACAGAGACTCCTTACCTTTGGTCTCGCGCACTCTGTAACATCTGGATTGGCCCAATTTCCCCTCGTCACGCCTCCTCCACCGATGAGCCTGTGCAGGGAAGGACGAGCGGCTGGGGCTCAGGACGGGAACAAGACGCCCCTCAAGATAAATGACTCCCCTGCTCCTGTATTCTTTTATCCCTCACCATTTTTCCTTCTCTGTTTTTCGGAGTGGCAAACATTGATTTTTCTCTCCTTCCTACCAGTAAATATTATATCGGCGTGTACTCGGTGGTTCAAAATATATCGGGTAACTAGATTTGTGTATTATTTCGCTGACCATGACGTTTTGGAGGGTTTGTGGAGGTTGTTTCTGTGCGGGAATGGCTGAGGCGTGTTATTGAAGGGCTAGAACAGTAATTTGAAAAAGTAAAAAGGGTTGTCAGGTCGATTTGAAAGGGGCAATGCTGAATGTCGTGATGAATCTGTCTACCTGTCTGTTTCCTGTTTTTGTCAGCCTTTTCGTCTACCATTTTCCTTCTTTCTGTTTGTTTGTCTGTGTGTGTGTATCTGTGTCTGTCTGTCTCATCTGTGTTTGTGTCTGCTTCTGTCTCTGTCGTTGTCTGTCTGTCTCATCTGTCTTTGTGTCTGTTTATGTCTCTGTCGTTGTCTGTCTGTCTCATCTGCCTTTGTGTCTGTTTATGTCTCTGTCGTTGTCTGTCTGTCTCATCTGCCTTTGTGTCTGTTTATGTCTCTGTCGTTGTCTGTCTGTCTCATCTGTCTTTGTGTTTGTTTATGTCTCTGTCGTTGTCTGTCTGTCTTATCTAATCTTCATCTTTTAATTTTTTTGCCATTTCTTCGCTCCTGTCATATATTAGCTCCTTGCGATTGATATATTTTCCATGGCCTTTCTTCTTTTTCCTCGTTTGTTTTACCTTGAGTACCGTTCGATCGTAATGCTTTTTTAATCATTCCTTCCTCCACTGCTAATTTGTGTATATTATCTTGTTCACTTGTAATGTTTTTCCTCTTACCCTTTTGACTTGCAACATCTTTTGTGACAAGAAAAAATTGACATGACATCTCTTATTGTCCGTTATTGTTTCCAGTTAACCTTCTCATCACCTCCATATATATACTTTTCATGCAGTATTTGTGTAATTTTATATTCGTCGATACGATTGATTTCCTTTCTTCAGTAAAGTATGGGGCGTGAGGTTAGCTCGTGTAATTCTCTCTTTCCCGTGAGTTAGATCACTGTAAGTTTTCCGTATTTGATTTCCCCCCCCCCTTTTTTTTTACAGTAAAGGAGGCAGCTCAAAGGCACACACACACACACACACACACACACACACACACACACACACACACACACACACACACACACACAAACAATAATGAAGAAAAAAAATCCCGCTACTTGCTGCTCCTAAAAATATTACAGAGTGGCTATTGTGGAGTGGCTGTGGCGTAAATGTGTGCAGAAACTACGAGGCTTGCGGCTACACTCTCATCCACAAAACTCCGGCCGCTGAAAACACACGAAGTCCGCGGTGAGCGAGGTTATATTATTTAGCGTCAGTTTTGCGTTGCCGTTGCTGTGTGATGAAACAAATGGAGAGAGCTATAGCGGGAACGAGAGCAAAAACAAGAGCGAGAGAGAGAGAGCGAGAGAGAGAGAGAGAGAGAGAGAGAGAGAGAGAGAGAGAGAGAGAGAGAGCAAGAGAGAAATAGCTAGCGAGAACAAGAACCAGAGGCGAGAGGGAGAGCGAGAACGAGAGCGAGAAAGAGAACAAACACGGAAATGAAAATGAAAGTACAAATAAGAACAAGAACAAAAACAAAAACGAGAGAGAGAGAGAGAGAGAGAGAGAGAGAGAGAGAGAGAGAGAGAGAGAGAGAGAGAGAGAGAGAGAGAGAGAGAGAGAGAGAGAGAGAGCAAGCAAGCATTAGCCAGTGTCACATTGTTTCTTTAAATCTAGTGCTAATTGCCTACCTCGCCGCACCTGCTCTGGGACTACTGTTGTGTGGCCGCCTACTGGACCCGCCGCTTCCCACGCATGAATATTTCCGTGGACTGGGTTAAAAACTGCCCGTGCTGTGTGTAAGGCCATTGGGTTAAGAGGTGAAGGGATGCCGGATGGTTCGGTCTGACTTTACTGAAGGTGTTAAGTGTATTGATGAGAGGACGAAGGCGATGGTGGTTAAATTAAGTAGAGATGGAGACTGTAGAAGGAGGAAGGGAGGGAGCATAGGAGGAAGAGTAAAGAAGAAAGGAAGAGTATATTAGGAGAAAAAGGGCGGAAGGAAGGAAGGAAAAGTAGGAGACAGGAACCTCGGAAGAGAATGAATGGAAGGAAGAGAGGAAGACAGTAGTAGGAGGAAGGGAAGAGAGTAGGAAAGGGAGGAAAGAGAGGAAGCAAGAGAAAGAAGGAAGAAAGGAAGGGAGGCTGATGATGATTGACAAGGAAAAATATTGAAAACGACAGATATGAAACATGTTCAGGCATTTGAATTACTGGTTTTAATCGTCAACTGGTTCATAGGAGTGAGATGTGGGTGTCTCGATACATGTTACGAGTGAGAGGAACAGGGAGTGAGGGGAGTGTGTGAAGATATATGGAACGGCAAGTTAGAGGAGGACTGAGAACATGAAGGACATCGATGATAGGAAAGGGGACGGGAAGAGAGGGGGAGGAGGAAAAGGACGACATGAATGGGACTCGAATGCAGTGAGTATACTAGAGAGAGAGAGTTTAGGAGACGACATAGGAGAGAGGGAAAGGAATGGAAAGAGAGGGAGAGGAGGATGAGGAAGACACAAGTACAGTGAGAATGAAAAGATAGAATGGAAGACAGACTTGGATTAGAGGAAAGGGAATGAAACAGAGAGTGTGAATTGAATATTGGCGAGAGGAAAATGCAGTGAGAATAAGGTGAGAAAGGGAGACAGACTTGATGGAGAAAGAAGGGAAGGGGAAGAGAATGAAGGTGTAATGAAGACAGGAATAGGAGAGGAGAGGAAAGGGAAGGGGAAGAAAGAGGAGGTGTGCGTAAGAAGACATCATTGAGAGGGGAATGAAGTGATAATATAGAGAATGAGAGGACAGAGAGGATGTGAGGAAGACAGGAAAGCAAAGGGAGATGGCTGATGGGGTGGAGAGTGAAATAGGTTTGTGAGCGAAGCTAACTGAGTGTAGATTAAAGGCTGGAATGAGTGTATGACAATAGCTTTGGTGAAGAAAAGTAAAATCAATGCGCAAGTGAATGAGTGAAAAAGAATTAGGAATATAATGAACAAGTGAGAGAGTAAGAGAATGAGTGTGTGAATGAGTGACAGAGAAAACGAATGAGGGAGATAATGAGCAAATGAAGAGAGAGAGAGAGAGAGAGAGAGAGAGAGAGAGAGAGAGAGAGAGAGAGAGAGAGAGAGAGAGAGAGAGAGAGAGACAGAGGATGAGCGGGTGGCTGGATAAGAGGACGAGCGAATGAGTGAGCGAATATATCGAATAAACGATAATTGAAGGGCGGGGTGACAGGGGGTCAATTTGTAACGGGCCGCCGACCTCAGGGATGGAAGGGATTGACTGATTGATTGACTGCTCGCAAAAATATGTATAGGCCCGCCTGTTTCATAGCCTTGCTCTCGGTTCATACCAGTTTGCAAGCCCTATTCGCAGCCCCTCCTCACACACACACACACACACACACACACACACACACACAGTCTCACACTCACACACACACACACACACACACACACACACACACACACACACACACACACACACACACACACACACACACACACACACACACACACACACACACACACACACACACACACACACACCAAGCCTAACCCATGTGTGCATGTGTGTGTTTTCCTTATCAACGTTAATCAAATTGCACTATGTTAATGTTCGCCCTCATTACCACATATTTTCTCTAATTGCACAGAAAATGGCTGACAACTTTTTAGTCATCCGTGTTTTCCATGTCCTGACTGCCACCAATCAGTAATATATTAGGGTTCATCCTCATTATCAAATAGTTTCTTTAATTGCTAAAAATATGGCTGTTTTCTTTGAAGCATCTGTGTTTTCCATCTCTCAAGTGCCATCATTAACCAGTAGCAGCGACGGGCCAAATTTGTGCCATGATTTAACCCCCCCCTAATAGATGATACATAAACTGATCACAAATGCTTTGATATATATTATGAAATCGTTTGTGTGTGGGGTGATTTTTTCTCATTTTTTCTCGCTTAGAGGGACCATTAAGAAACACGATCCCCGCTGCTACCGGGTTTCAAGTAGTATCTAAGTGTTCATCCTCACTATTAAAGCCTTTTTTTCTTTAACTGTTCAGAAAATTGGATGGGTTCTTCGGGGAATGTTTCTACTTATGTTATTTTTCTTTTTTTCTTAATCAGTATCTAAGTGTTCATCCTCACTATTAAATCCTTTCTTTCTTTAACTGTTCAAAAAAATGGCTGTGTTCTTCGGGGAATGTTTCTACTTATGTTTTTTTTCTTGTTTTCTTTATCAGTGAACCTTGTTTCTGTCCGCATCTCCCTCTCGTGGATTGTCGCAGTCTCACACTCGGTACGTCTCCTTCCGTCACCTCTTCCGTTTCCTTTAGTTAATTTTGTTTCTGTTTGCGTCTCCCTCGCGTGGCCCGTTACTGCATCACACTCGCTACTCCTCCTTCCCTCGCCTCTTCCATTTTCGTCAGTTAATCTTGTCTGTCGTTACTCCGTCCGCTACGATTGTCACGGATTCGGCTTTCACTGGTAACCTGGTAACATATAGTCCCAGGTCCTTCTCTGCCTCTGTGGTGGATAGTGGAGTGTTTCTTATGTGGTATTGGTATACTGGATATCCTCTCCCATGGTGCAGGACTTTACATTTTTCCTCATTGAATTGTAGCAGCCGCTTTTTGTTCCATTCCTGTTAAATGTCGCCGCATTACACTCGCTACTAATTTTTTCCTCGCCCCTTCCGTCTCCGTTAGTTAATTTCGTACGTGTTTGCGTCTCCCTCGCGTGGACTGTCGCCGCATCACGCTCGGTACTCCGTCTTCCCTCGCCCCTTCTGTCCATCAGCGTGACGGATGGGTTAATACCGTCACTGGCTCATCCCTTTATTGGCACCGCGCTGGAACATATGACGCCATTGGTTTTCAGCCCCAGTCTGTCATGTTTGGTTCAAAAAGAGAAAGAGATTGATACCTTCCCTCTTTTGCAATATCCGGCCTTTTTTATTTGCTCTTTTTGTTCCTGCGGATCCGTATCTGTCAAATAAAAATTCCGCTAAGACTCGGCATGCCTTTGGTTTTTCTATAATCGTTTAATGGTTTGTGTTGCGTTGTTTTTGTCGTGTTGTCGTTATTTCGAGTGATTGTCTCCCTGAGAAGTTGAATTTAATAAAGCTTTATTACATGTATTTATATTCGTATGTTTATGATGAATATATTTTTTTTTATACAGAAATATCTAATTTTTGATGGTCTTCAATTCCAAGTGGCTATATGTAGCTCATCATTATATTTCAGTGTTCTTTCTGTTCTTATATTTAGCCAAGCGATTTATTTCAGTATTTTTTTGTTCTTATAGTGTCATTTTACCTCAGAATCCTTTTTGTTCTTCACACGTAAAGGTTAGTTCAAACTCACAAACCCACAAGAATTAACCGACGAATGAATGAATAACAACGGATACAGAAAGATTTATTGTTTTGTCCTATCATGTATCCTCAACCTGCGTCCACGTCAATGGCCACGTGTAGTATTAGGTTCCTTGCGCTGTGCTGTCCGCGAGGTGCTCAGTTACGGCGTGGTATGTGGCGGCGTGGTCAGTGGCCTTCACGGCGCTATCTCCTCAGTGGTCCCGGGTTGTCTCGAGCAGAGGACAATCAAGATTTCTTTGGAGATTTTTTTTTAACTTTCTTGATGGAATTCAACACTTGAAACCCTCTCCGTGAAGAAAAAGGTTGGATCATTTTGCTTTGTGGCAGTAAGAAAGCCGCTCACTTGTAACATGCAGCGGGTCGTGTTGAATGTTGCAATGGAATGCCAGCCAGTCACGTGAACTCTTTCTCCTTAAAGAAAAAAAATCGCCGAAAAGCTGCAGCCGTGTGATCGGCGGTGGTAAGAGACACTCATTTTCTTCTTTTATATCTTTCTTTTATTACATCGTCTTTTCGGTAAATAAAACTCTACTCATCCTCGGAATAAAGACGTGGTGGTGCTGTGCTATTTCTCTTATTTTTAGAATGTTCAACACATATTTATTACCTACAAGAAGCGCAATTTTGTATCCATCACCGTGTTTACATGCAAAAAATAAAAGCTCTCCTAGTTTCCTGTTCGCGTTTTGTGTCGTTGATAGACACGTCACGCGAGTTGAACGATAAGATAAATTAAAAGGTTTGGACTCAAAAGGTTTGTCGGACAAAACGCCTGCTAACGACCACTACGATATTCATGATATGCCTAACACGAAGAAAGGAAACACGCAGTTCTATGAAACACATCTGAGTGTGACCGGTAGTCAAAGCAGCCTTGTATTCTCCGGAATGTAATATTAGACTCGGTGGGAGTTATAATCCCACTTACACGATATATACCTGCTCATGTGAAGGCTTTCGCTGCTTGAAGAGCTGGCGAGGAGAACAATATGAGCACTTCCGTGGAAAATACTTGTAACATATCATGCACATTGTGAGTTTATGATCAAGTATATATGATAACACCTCGCTAGAAAATTATTTGCTCATTTTAAGTCGCCTCGTTGGTGTAGGAGTTGGTAAGAACAGCACTTGCCTGGGGAATACCCGCCACGGTTATGGTTAAAGACTTAGCGGGGAAATCTGGTGTAGATATTACTTGCATATTAAAACCTCCTTTGTTTAGGAACTAGTTTAATTTTTCCTTGTTCAGAAGGTAAACTGGTAAAACGTTATTCAATTGGCAGGCAAATTCTCGCGTGATTGATGAGTGTTATTCCTGTAATTAACTCGTAAATTTACATGTTAATTACTAGTGAATTACTTTGTCACGTCCAGCCCTAATGTTCGGTGAATACAAAAATCACTTTCCTCATGATAGCCATCAAAATATTTCACCTCGTTGCCTGAAAAGCTAGTAATAAAAATACTCGCGTTGAAATCACCCGTACATTAGCAGTCATGTTTCTTTTTTTTAAGGTTCACGAGCTAATTGGAAAAAATCACTCATCATCCACCTGGAAATTACCTGCCAATTAAATCACGCTTTTCCACCAGCGCTGACCCGACACGCTTCCCGCGGTCCGTCAGGGGGAGTGGCGTCGCCTCATCCCCGTCGGCAAAGTGTCTACGGTCAGGAGGAAAATACTGGACGCCTGGAATCACTTCACCTTCCGGACGCGTAAAAATTAAACGTCGTCTGATTGGAAGTTATGCTCACCTGTGATAGGCGTCATTAACAGTAGGTGGAGGTGGATGAGGCGTAGGGGGAGGAGGAAGAGGAAGCTGAAATTGGAAGAGGAGGAGGAGGAAAGAGTGGAAGAATGAAAAGGAATAGGAGATGAAAAACAAGAGTAATAATAATTCGAAAAGTAGAGAAAAGAGTAGGAAAAGGAAACTGAGGGACAAAAAGAAGAATGAGAGAAAGAAGGAAGGAGAAAAAAACGAAAAAGAAATAATGGAGGAACAGGAGAAATAGGACAAAATGAAAAAAAAGGAGGAGGAGGAGTAGAAGGAACACAAAGAAAGAACAAACAACAGCATACCTGATGGTCCTTACGAGGCTGTTTGTGACAAGCTACACTAACTATCTAATATTCTAATCAAAGATGGAAGATGAAGGACAGCAAACTTATTGAGTCGAAGGCATTGTTAAATTTCGCAGTTTCACAATTTAAGCAAATATTAAAAAGTGCTCTCGAAATAACTTAAAAGTGTGACCAGATATTGAATTGAATAAATAATGTGCATGGAATTTAGATACTGCTGTGTTAGAAGCCTCTAACACTGGGAGTTCGCTCCCACAGGGTCCTGAAAACGCCTCAAAGACCAATCGCTTGTCCTGAGCCTCGGTCACGAGAGAGACTTTCACAACCCGGCGCTTTTCAGCTATTGTCCTCGCAGTTTTGTCCCATAGAACGGGGCCGGCGTTGTCACCCAGAACAAAGCTGGCAAGGGAGGAGAGGAACCAGCAATTCGTTCTCACTTTCCGAATCATCTAACATAACTCCGCGACTCTTGCGAGGCCTGGCCAGTGGCACCTGTCACCAGGTGTTCTCCACCAACTCTAGAGAGTATTAGACTCCCTACCAGAGAGACCAAAAAGTTGAAATATTCCTTGAGTACGAGAAAAATCCTCAGAAACTCAACCTAGAAGCCAGGAGGTACAAGCTCAAAAGGCCCACGGAAGACATCTCTTTCAGGAGAAAAGAACAAGAACCAGCTGCTATGCAGAATAGGGATGGGAGTTCCGTCATTAGAGGGGAGGGACGGGGAGCTCACACCGACCACTGGTTCCCAGGGAGGCTTTTTAGTTTAGAGGTCGCCACACTCCTCTACACCCCAGGCCTAAATAATTAGGGCACCTGGACCCTGGGCACTAGGACCCTGGAACTCCAACCATTGTGTCATAGAGAAATCCTCTGCCTGCAGTAAAATCCATTACTGCTGCTGCCCAGAGGCTTCACCATGACCCTGGCAATGGAGTCAGATCAGGTATTACACCTTGTCCAAGGGTGACCTGAGACTATGCAAGGCAGGGGCGTTTAGTTCCTCCTCCTAGGAGGAGGAGGAAAAGGAAGAGGAAGAGGAGGAGCTCACTGTCATTTAGGAATATTACTTATCGGCTTTACAGTAACTAAGTCCGTACTTTCTCACCGGTAAGACTCTTGGCTGAAAGGAACTGCCGCGTACTAAGGTTTTAGGAAGGGTGGGGAGGAGATGGAGGGGCTGGGCTTGCGTCGAATAAGGGGGAGGTTCATATGTAATAGATAGAATGGGTTACGGGTAGAAAAAAGGGATATAAGTACTAAGAAATGGGTAGGTATAAAGGGAAGGTGTAAAGAAGAGAAAGGATAGTATGGGAAAGGGAGCAAGGTGGAATGAAGGAAGGGGGAGAGGGGGAGGGAGGCTGGTGGTACTATACAAGAGAGAGGGGGAGGGCTGGGCGGGTTAAAATGAATCTCTCTCTCTCTCTCTCTCTCTCTCTCTCTCTCTCTCTCTCTCTTCTCTCTCTCTCTCTCTCTCTCTCACTCTCTCTCTCTCTCTCTCTCTCTCTCTCTCTCTCTCTCTCTCTCTCTCTCTCTCTCTCTCTCTCTCTCTCTCTCTCTCTCTCTCTCTCTCTCTCTCTCTCTCTCTCTCTCTCTCTCTCTCTCTCTTCTCTCTCTCTCTCTCTCTCTCTCTCTCTCTCACTCTCTCTCTCTCTCTCTCTCTCTCTCTCTCTCTCTCTCTCTCTCTCTCTCTCTCTCTCTCTCTCTCTCTCTCTCTCTCATTAGAAGGATATTGCTGTTTGCTTAGCTTCTTTCTACAACCTTTTCTCTTCGATAATTTTAACTTTTTTTTTGCTTTTTTACTTTCCCCAACCTTTTCCTTTCCCTTCTTTTGCATTATGACAGCTTGGAATTCCTAATAGCGTTTCATGATTGCCTGTATGTATCTTGTCTGTGCTCTTCTATACGTATATCTAACATCTATCTATCTATCTATCTATTTATTTATCTATCTATCTATTTATCTATCTATATAACTATCTTCCTGAAGCCAATGTGTCACCAGGGAAACAGGACACACTTTGTTCTCGGGGCTTAGTAAGAAGAGCAAAATGCTGATCTCTCTGACCGACACTCGGAGCCTCTAACATGTCCAAGAAGGTATGGAAAAGGAGCACAGTGATCAAGTTCCGTGGTACTCGCCGAACGGAAGAAAAATACGGCGGACAAGAAATGAAGGAAAGTTTATTACGTTACGTGTGACATTTTTCTTGCCCTCCTTTCTCTTCCTCCTGAGGCATTTTTTTTTCTAGGAGGGAAGAGCCGAAAGAACACAAAATTACATGACTAAAGGAGCAGTGAAACTGATTTTTCGGCTCTTTTTCTGTTTAATTTTTGGTACTGACTGCCTCCTTATGTTATATTAAAAATAAACAAAAACAATGTATTTTGTTATTATACGAAAACAAAATTAAGCGAGTGTACTAGAAGGTTGTCTCGTCTGTTTCGCATTCCAATTGATTAGCAAAGAAAAAAAAGTTACTGGTTATATATTCTTTTCTCGCAATCAAATTAACATATAATGACTAAAATAAACAACGATGTATTATGTTATTTTACGAAAACATTATTAAGCGAGTGTACTAGAAGGTTGTCTCGTCTGGTTTCGCATACCAGTTGATTAGCAAAGAAAAGGAAACAAAAAAAAAAAATTACTTCTTATATATTCTTTTCTCGCAATCAAATTAACATATAATAACAAACCAAGAAGAGTGAATACAATATCTCCCTTGGCTGTGCTTTCACCAGGACCCTCACTCTCATCATGACCACACACAAGGAGACAGAGACAGACAGACATAGATAGACAGACAGACAAAGACGAAAAGCAAGGAACCAGAAGCATATAAGTCAGCTCCCTCCATCTTCCCTGCATCAACCAATTTCCATCCCGCCACCTTCGTCTATCCTTTCCACCGCACCTCCCGCCGACGCTCGTCTCACTTGGAGGTATCAGGAGAGTAAGTCCTTTTGGCGCTCCTTGTCAAACGCTGATTCGACGTGATCCTGTTATTGTCGGAGAGAGGAAGGAAGGGAAGGGAAGCCGGGGTGTGGTGTGGCTGTGTGTTAGAGGGTTGGAAGAGTGTGTTGGAGATATGGATTGTGTTGTCGAGGAAGGGAAAGAATGAATGAATGAAAGAAGGGATGAAGGGAGGAAGGAGGGAAATGGCAAAATGAGGGAGGGAAGGAATGACGCAAGGAAGCAGGGGAAAGAAGAAAAAAGAAAGAAAAGAAGGATGAAAGGAATAACTGAAGGAAGGAAGGAAGGCAAGACTAAAAGAAACGGGGGAGGGATTAAGGAGTAAGGCAACAGCAGACAGAGTTGAAAAAGACAGAATTGGAAAAGTTTTGGTAGTCTGCGGAAGAAGAGGAGGAGGAGGAGGAGGCGGCAAAGAAGGCGGCAGAAACAGAGACAGAAACGGAGGCGGAGGAGGTATTTCGAAAATCTAAGGAACACAAGTAGAGGAGAGCATGTCAGGGATAAAAACAATAACAACAACGGATGCATGGAACTCACGATAAATACCAACCCGGTTATGCTTTCATTTTGGGCATTCCTCTCTCATTTTGCGCTATTAGAGAGAGCTATAAAGTGACATGCGATGAAAGAAAAGAAGACAGACCATAAAACAAGAAAGGAGATGAATTAGGAATGGTAGAATAAAACCAAAGAAGAGACAAAAAAGAAAGTAAATGTAAAACGATATTAATGTTGACAGGAAAGGAGGGATGAAGGAGAAAGGAGCCAATTAAGATAAAATCACATTACTAGACTAAGACAGCTTGCTTGGTCAGAGGAAAAGCTACGAGAGACAGCGGAGGAAGATGAGGATGGAGGATGGAATTATTAGTAGAGAGAGAAGATGGTGGAAAAGGTGGCGTTAGATGAAAGGTGATCCGGGAAAGTGGGGAGGAGGGAGGAGGTGAGAACGGTAAGGGAAGGTGCGGGTGATGGCAGAGGAAGGAGGGGGGCGGAGAGAAGGGGTGGGCAGGGGGGTAAGGTCTCATGGGGGAATGTTACTGAAGTGTGGAATTTTGATGTTATGGTAATGAGTAAAAATAGAAAGTGTACTAGTTTTTCCCTTATTGTATTTGGTAGTGGTAATAGTAATAGTAGTGGTGGAAGTCGTAATATTGGTTGTCGGAGCAATAGTAGTGGTATTATTATTATTATTATTATTATTATTATTATTATTATTATTATTATTATTATTATTATTATTATTATTATTATTATTATTATTATTATTATTATTATTATTATTATTATTATTATTATTATTATATAAGAAAATATCACTACTGTAATTTTCATCTTGCTTTACACATGCAAATAAATATATACAAACAGTTCATTATTGCAGTAAATAAACAAATAAACAAACAAATCGGTTAATCGGCCAGTTTCTCAATATAGGCCAATCTTCACGCATTTTTTCCTATATATATTTTGCAATAGTAATTACGTTATATAATTCCTTTTTTCCTACCGTGTGATGGGACTTTTGCTGCCTCGTGCGGACTGGGATTGAAACTGATGGAAAGGAAGCCCGTTTGACTCACCCTCCCTTTGTGCGGCGATTGCTTTCAACAATTTGCCTTTGGCCGGGGAATGAGCGGCGCGTTTAGCATTCCACTCCCTGCCCTCCCGACCTCTCGGCTTCCCTCCTTTCCTTGTCTCGGTGTTTCGTCTTCCTCTCTCAATAAGCTCGTCTTCTTTCCTTTGCATCTTATGTGTGGGGCGTTCCACTCACACAGCCTTCTTGGACAGAGTGGAGTCCGAGGCTCTTCGTCTCATCGATTCCCCTCCTCTTACTGACATTTTTCTACCGGTTAAACTTCGCCGCAATGTAGCCTCTCTTTTAATCTTATATTGATATTTTCATGCTGAATGTTCTTCTTTACTTGTTAACTGCATGCCTTACCCCCCCCCCCCCCCCCTCCCGCGGCCCCATTGCACACGACTTTCTACTCAAGACGCGGGTTTGCGCCCCGTCCGGTGCCACTAGCTGGACTTTTTCAGTCACCGCCGAGTGGCCTAAGACTACCCACATGCTGTCCAGAAGACCACCTATCAACCCAGACTCTAGGTTCTGGATCAAAGATGAGCTCCAGGGGGCAGAATGAGCCAATGCAAGATGGCGCCACTATAAATACCTGCCTGCGCCACAACGGGCTGGGCCATACCATCAGGCTCCCCCAAGCAAGCCTACCGGCGCCATAGGCAAAAATGTAAAAAAAAAAAAGCTCATCCCTATAATCTCCAAATCCCTTATGCAAGAGTTAACTAGCATCTTCACTCGTTCATTCCTTACACGGGTAAACTCTGGAACGGCCTTCCTTCATCTGTATTTCCTCCTGCCTATGAATTGAACTCTTAGGCGAGGAGAGTATCGGTACACTTCTCCTCCCGAAATTGACCTCTCTTTTGGCCACTCTTCTTAGCTCTTTATAAGGGCAGTTCCGTTCCGTTCCAAAGATTAATCGCCCTTAAGGGGAAACGGGCCTTTGTCGTATCGACGGCCCATTAAGAGGAGTCGAGTCGTAGCACTCGTGCGGGCGGACCCAGATGTTTTTTTTTCCCTCTATTCTTTAATTAAGAAGATTGCTACGTTCTTAGCACCAAAACTTGCCGTAGTATTTAGGTTACTGCTGAAATCTGGTAGTTTTTCTTCTTGTTGTCGCAAGGCCACCATCACTCCCATACCGAAGGGAGCCTCAGCATCAACTTTTCCTACTGAGTACCACCCAATTTATATTACTCCTATCCTCTCTTAAGATCTTTGAGAGTCTTTTAGCTAAACGGCTTTACATATGCTGTGATAAAATCAATCAGTTACCTGATTCTCAGTTCGGACTCTTGACTCTGTCTCATAACCTGCAGTCTTCTTTGGATCGTGGGCATGAGTCTCGAGTTGTTGCTATTGATTTTAGTTCTGCTTTTGATGTTATGAATCACAGGGCTTTAATTTATAAACTACAACTCCTTGGTATTGGTGGAAGTCTTCTCAGTATTTTTAAATATTTTTTAACTAATCGATCACAGTGTGTGGTTGTTGATGGTGCCTGCTCTGCTTCTCTGCCTGTTGTTTCTGGTGTTCCTCAGGGCAGTGTCTTTGGACCTTTATTTTTTAATATTTTTATTTCTGACTTGGGCATTAACCTCGAAAATAAGCTTATTTCATATACTGATGATACGACTCTATACTCCTCTTTTTACTCTATTAGCAACAGAGGTGAAGTTGCTGCATCTCTGAATAAGGACTTGGCAATGGGCAATGATCACCGCTTGGTGTCAACTTTGGGGCATGAAGCTTAATGCTAATAAAATGCATTCCATTACCATCAGCAGATCCCGTACCTTGAATTCACCTCATCCTTGTTTGCATATTTTTGGTGAACAGATTAAGGATGTTTCTTGTATCTGTTTTTGGGAGTCACTCTTGATTCTAAACTGACATTTGAGAAGCACATCCGTTCCATGTCTTCCATTATTGCACAGAAGACAAGATTACTTCCTAAGTGCTTGAAAACAATTGCTTGTGACTCAACCGTAATCAGATCTTTTTATGCTTTCATTTTGCCCCACTTTGAGTATTGTGCTCCTGTTTGGATGTCTGCTGCCAATTGTCATGTAAAGTTAGTTGACACAGCTATCAGTTCAATTCAAATTATTTCTCCGGGACTTGTTCTTGATCTTGATCATCGGCGTCAAGTTTGTGCCCTTAGCATTTTTTTTTTTTTTTTAAGAATAATCGGCATCCCTTACACAATGCTTGTCTGATCCTTTTACTCCTGCCCGGGTCACGAGGTTTGTTCTCAGTCAAAACGATCTTGCTTTTAATCCCATGAATTTTTGTACGACACAATTCTCACGATGTTTTCTTCCGTCCGTGACAAATTTATGGAATCAGTTACCCAATGAGATTGTCCTTTCTGCAGACATTTCTACATTTAGTCTCGTGTGAATGTCTTTTTGAAACAGTAATTTTATTTTTCCTCCTTTTGGCTGTGACTGGCCAGTGTCTTAACTGTTCGTTGCCTTTGCTTCTCTCCAGTACCTGTTTATATTTTGTGTGGTTCAACTTGTTGTATCTGCGCCCTGGAGGGAGACTTTGGTATCTTATAATAATAATAATAATACCTGTGAAGAGAAAACGTGAAGAGCAACTGTGAAGAGAAAGCGTGAAGAGAAACTTTGAAGAGAAGACGTGAAGAGAAACTGTGAAGAGAAAACGTGAAGAGCAACTGTGAAGAGAAAGCGTGAAGAGAAACTGTGAAGAGAAAACGTGAAGAGCAACTGTGAAGAGAAAGCGTGAAGAGAAACTGTGAAGAGAAAGCGCGAAGAGAAACTGTGTAGAGAAGACGCGAAGAGAAACTGTGAAGAGAAGACGTGAAGAGAAATGTGTAGAGAAGACGTGAAAAGAAACTGTGAAGAGAAGACGTGAAGAGAAACTGTGAAGAGAAGACGTGAAGAGAAACTGTGAAGAGAAGACGTGAAGAGAAACTGTGAAGAGAAGACGTGAAGAGAAACTGTGAAGAGAAGACGTGAAGAGAAACTGTGAAGAGAAAGCGTGAAGAGAAACTGTGAAGAGAAAGCGTGAAGAGAAACTTTGAAGAGAAGACGTGAAGAGAAACTGTGAAGAGAAGACGTGAAGAGAAACTTTGAAGAGAAGACGTGAAGATAAACTGTGAAGAGAAAGCGTGAAGAGAAACTTTGAAGAGAAGACGTGAAGAGAAACTGTGAAGAGAAAGCGTGAAGAGAAACTTTGAAGAGAAGACGTGAAGAGAAACTGTGAAGAGAAGACGTGAAGAGAAACTGTGAAGAGAAGACGTGAAGAGAAACTGTGAAGAGAAGACGTGAAGAGAAACTGTGAAGAGAAGACGTGAAGAGAAACTTTGAAGAGAAGACGTGAAAAGAAACTGTGAAGAGAAGACGTGAAGAGAAACTGTGAAGAAAAGACGTGAAGAGAAACTGTGAAGAGAAACTGTGAAGAGAAACTGTGAAGAGAAGACGTGAAGAGAAACTGTGAAGAGAAGACGTGGAGAGAAACTGTGAAGAGAAGACGTGAAGAGAAACTGTGAAGAGAAGACGTGAAGAGAAACTTTGAAGAGAAGACGTGAAAAGAAACTGTGAAGAGAAGACGTGAAGAGAAACTGTGAAGAAAAGACGTGAAGAGAAACTGTGAAGAGAAACTGTGAAGAGAAACTGTGTAGAGAAAACGTGAAGAGAAACTGTGGAGAGAAACTGTGAAGAGAAACTGTGAAGAGAAACTGTGAAGAGAAACCGTGTAGAGAAGACGTGAAGAGAAAACGTGAAGAGAAAACGTGAAGAGAAACGGTGAAGAGAAAACGTGAAAAGAAAACGTGAAGAGCAACTGTGAAGAGAAAACGTGAAGAGCAAGTGCCGGGGAGTGTCGGAGGGGAAGAAGTGAAGTGAAGCAAAGTGGATAATTAGAAGGAAAGTAAGGTAAATGGAGGGGGAAAAAATGAGGTGTGATTGTTGTTACGTGAGATGCATAAGCCGGGAAGTGAAGAAGGAAGGGCATGAAGTGGAGGATGGAAGAGGATAATTATAACGAAAGTAGGCTACATGAAAAGGTAAAAATAAGGCATGATTAGAATAACGTGGACTGCATATGCTAGGTAGTGAGACATGGGGAGAAGTTGAGGAGTGAGATAATTAGCAAGCGTAAAGGAAACTAGAGGGGAAAAAAAGCTGTGATCGATGCAACGTGAAATGCATATGCCGGGGAGTTTGGGAGAGAGGATAAGCAGTACACGAGCGCGGATGATAATTTAGAGGAAAGACAAACGAAAAGGAAGGGGAGAAAAAAAGTGTGGATGTTGTAACGTGAAACGGAAACGCTGGGGAATATGAGAGGGCAGGTAGGGGAGGAGAAAATGGGATAATTAAAAGCAAAGCAAACTAAAGGGAAGGGGGGAAAAGTGTCTTGTAGCGGGAAATGCATATGCCGGAGAATGTGAAGGAAGGAGAAAGTGCAGGAACGGGAAACGAAGGAGCGGAAGGAAACTGATGAGTATGAGAAAAGAAAAGCGTGTGTGATTTTGCTATCATTTAATTTTACCCTTGAGCTGCTGCCTTCACTGTAAAAAAAAAAAAATGAATATGCCGGAGAGTGAGGAGGGGCAAGACTTAGAGAAGCGAAGAAAATGCTAAAAGAAAAGCGAACTCGAGGGAAGGGAAAAAGGTGTAATTGTTGAAAGGGAAAGTGCTGGGGAATGTGGAAGGGATGGGAGCGCAGGACGTGAAGTTGCGAAGAAGATAATTAAAAGAAAAACGAAAGTGAGGGAAGGGGAAAAACAGGTGCCTTATCATCTAATACAGTTTCTCCTTGCTTCCCCTTGCGTGAGAGTGGACGAAGCAGCATCCAATGAACACCACTCGGAGCCTCACGAAGTCACTCAAGTATCGGTACAGGTGCAGATTAATGAGCCTCTCCTGCTCTCACCCTGTCAACACCTGATGGAGCACTTGACGCCTCGATTCTCAGGTTATCGCGTAATTGCTGTTCGTACCTTAAAAATGTCTTCTCTACTTTATCCCCTAAAAATGTATTCCGTATTCTTCGTTGATATACCAGTGTATATTTTGTTTTTCTTTCTTTCGTTCTTTTTTTCTTTCCTTCTTTCTATCTGTCTTTGTCTTTCTGCCTTTCTTTGTCTTTCTTTTTTCTTTTTTTGTCTTCCTTTCTTTCTGCCTTTTTCTCTGTCTCTCTCTCTCTCTCTCTCTCTCTCTCTCTCTCTCTCTCTCTCTCTCTCTCTCTCTCTCTCTCTCTCTCTCTCTCTCTCTCTCTCTCTCTCTCTCTCTCTTAACATTCATCAAATACGCCTTCCAATCGAACACATTTACTTTTCATTACTTGCTATCTTTCCTTCACTCAGTTTTGTGCCTTAGTAATCTGGTCCCTTTTTTTTTTTTTGGCTCCTTTATATAGTTTTATCTCGGCTTCATGTCATTCTCGTCTCTTTCCTAATTCCTTGTTCGCAGTTCTATGCAATCTGATTTATTTTATTTTACTTTTCCCTCCTTCCTCCCTTATCTTGTTCTTCTTATCTCGTGTCGTTACCTTTCATCATCTTTTTTTTTTTTTCATCTGTACATCTTTTTTTTTCCTTTTAGTGCATTTCATCTTCCCTTCTTCCTGATATTTTTTCATTTTCTGTCTATCCATTCGTCATGTTCTCTTTCCCTCTTCTCCATTCGTCATCACTCCTGCTTTACTGTCTCTCCTCTTACTCCCCTTCATGCTCTGTTTTACCCTTCTGTTCCCTCTTCCACTCGCAGTTTATTGCTTTTTCAACTCACTCTTCTCAGCTCTCCATTTGTTTGTGTTCCCACCTCTCTGCCGCTTCCTCTTTCTGCAGTTCTTCCTCACAGATTCTCACAATATCGTTCCACTCTCCTCCTCCAGCGATATTAGTCGGGCCTTCCGCGTCTTCCTCTTTCTTCTCTTCCTCATCCTTATCTAACTTATCCTCGTCCTCGTCTTCGTCCTTCTCCTACTCGGCCTCCCTCTCATCCTCGTCTTCCTCGTCCTCGTCCTCCTCATTGTCTTCCTCCTCCTCCTCCTCTTCCTCCTCCTCCAAAGTTTGCCAAAGTTTGCCGACGACACTAAAGTGGGCGGAAGGGCCCTCACGACTGCCGACTGTGAAGTCATCCAAAAGGACCTTGACCAGATCATCCAGTGGTCCGAAAAGTGTCAAATGTCGTTCAACGTTGACAAACGCAAAGTCATGCACTTTGATTCCAGAAACAGCAACCATACATACAACATGCGTGGAAAACCGCTGCAGGCCTTGGAGGAGGGATCGGATCTTGGAGTCACTATCAGCAGTGACCTAAATCACGCAAAACACTGTAAAAAGCATATAACAAAGCCAACACTGCTCGGGTTGATATCAAGAAACTTCGAATGCAAGACGCAGGAAGTAATGTTATCCTTATATAACTCAATGGTCAGACCTCTCCTCGAGAATTCGGTACAATTCTTGTTCCCTAATTATAGAAAAGACATTGAATTATTAGAAAGAATCCAACGACGCGCCACAAAGATGATTTCACCCTTGAGAGCCCTGCCGTATGAAGAACGACTCAGGCGACTTAAGGTTAATCTCTTCACGTTGGAAAAGAGACGCCTACGGGGGGATATGATTCAGGTCTTCAAGTACCTAAAGAACTTCAGTAACGTCGACCACTCAAAGCTCTTTGAGCTACAGACCAACTCAAGAATTAGAAACAATGGCCTGCCCATTCAAGCGAAGCGATGCAACACAGACATTGGTAGGAATTTCTACTCTAACCGAGTCATACGCCATTGGAACGACCTCCCTGCTGAAGTAGTAAGTGCAGAAACCTTCAACTCCTTCAAAAATCGCATCGACCGTCACTTCGTGACAACAGGAGTAAACTGAAAATACGCACCGAAAGGCCTTGAACTGCTCTGCAGGCACCCAGCGACTGTCAGACAGATCATCACCGCTCTACAGCAGGCAACCTCGTAATGAGCCAATAAGCTTTCTGTTGCCTGCCATTCCATGTTTCCATGTTTCCTCCTCCTCCTCCTCCTCCTCCTCCCGCACACTTTGACTTCCTCTCCTTATGCGCAGAACTATCATTTTTTTCTTCTTTTTTTTTTTCGTTCAGCCGATGGCGCTGGTAGGCTTTCTTGGTGGGGCCTGGTGGTCGGTCCCAGCCCGTTATGGCGCAGGCAAGTGTTTATAGTGGTGTCATCTTGCTTGGCTCATGCTGCCCCCCGGACCTCATCATTGATTCTCTTTTAGGGAGAGTCTAGATAGATGGTCTTCAGGACTGCATGTTTGTAGCCCTTAGGCCACTCGGCGATGACTGAAATTTTCAGCCTTTTTTTTTTTACAGGAAAAGAAACAGCTCATGGGCAACAAAGAAAAAAAAGTGTAGATAAAAAGCCTAAAATTTCTGCTTCTGTAAAAGATAGAAGTAAAGAGTGCCCAAAAGGGAGGTCAATTTCGGGTATAGAGGTGTCTTGGTACTCTTCTCTTGAAAGAGGTCAAGTCATAGGCTGGAAGAAATACAGACGAAAAAGGCTGTTCTAAAGTTTACCAGTGAAGGGGATGAAAGAATAGATGCTGGTTAGCTCTTGCATAAGGGGTTTGGACAGTATAGGGATGAGCAAGAGTAGAAAGTCTAAGTGCAACGGGTTCGCGGGAGGGGGGGAGGCATGCAGTTAACAAGTTCAGAAGAGCAGTCTGCGTGAAAATATCGATAAAAGATAGAGAGAGATGCAAAGAGATGGAACATTGATGCGTAATTTAAGAGGCAGGAAACTGCTAGGTAGAGGAGGAAAGTTGATGAGACGAAGAGCCTTTAACTCCACTCTGTCTAATAAGGTTGTATTTGTGGAGCCCCCCACACAGGAAATGCATACTCCGTACGAGGACGGGCAATGGCCTTGTGTATGGACAGCATCTGTGCGGGGGAGAAGAACTGGCGGAGACAATTTGTAGTGGCTGGCGGGACACGAACTTGTGTCCTCCTGGACACACGGACTTTCTGCAAAATTAACGCTCCGAGGCAGGGAAAGTAAGAAATATAAAGAAGAAAATAAAAACGTATTACATTAAGGTACGAATTGAAATTAAAATATAAAGCAACCTACGGTAACTCTTGCTGTCGTGGCAGCTGCAAGAAATAGGCTAATAAATATATAGAGAATACAAATCCTAACCGCCCCGGCGAGCATTGCAGCGGCAATAAATATCCTGTATTGCTACATACAGGCCATCCAGCCGTCCAGCCGCGAGGGGCAGCGGCAGGAAGTCACCTAAATATAGTACTATATATAACACTATATACCCTTGGGTGACTGCCGCTTGCCCCGACGCGTTACACGATCATTGATCCATTTTTCTCCCCCTCCCCCCATGCAACATTATGCGATGATAGTTGAAACTGAGAAGCGATGACTTCAAATAATGAAGTCACAATATTATATAACGCATGGCAAGGAATTATTTTCTGAAAATAAGTTTGCTGGATACTTTTTTTCATTTTATCTTTTATGAACAAAGTTACCTTTGTTCTTGACCATCGACTTGCTCCAGCATTTCAGGCTCAAATGCCTTATCTATTAATAATACCACACCCCTTTGTAGGGTTCGTGTCCTCGACTTTCGGGTCTCTTCCCAGGAGTATGAAGAGTTCTCGTCAACCTAAACAATCCAGTGTGTGTATCTTAGCTCTGTGCAAGGCTATTTGAAAATGTATTTATCCATCTACCTTTGCATTTACTTATGTCACTATGTATGTATGTATGTATGTATGTTTATATTTAACTATGTATTTGTAGTCCTGCGCCTCCGCTGTGCAGTTGTTAGTGTCACTAATTACGAATCTGCTACCCTGGATTCAATTTCCTGTCTGGGCGGTCGGCGTGCAGCCCACTCATCTGTTCATCATTCCTTTAGGAATGGTCGATAAGTGGATACCTGAGTAAAACTGGGGAAGGTAAACTGTGGTAACCCGGATGTTACACTGTCCCTGTGTCGGGTTAATGGGTTCTCTCCCACCACAGGCTGCAAGGCCAACGGGACGGAGATGGGCACTTCTGCCACACGGAGCGATAGCGTATGCTCCAGACCTTACCTTTTACTTTTATTATATACAGTGCCTTGTCTAACAGCAAAAGATTTGCAAGACAAACAGGACAAACTGTACAGCACACGCGCCTCGTCCCTGCCCTCGTTAGCGAATCTTCTGCTCGCTTCGGTAATTTCATCATCCTTTCGTCGCTGAGTTGATTCACTTGATGTCGCTGCGTCAAGGCGGAACTTTTATTCACGTCAGCCGTTCTCTCGTCGTCCGCCTTTACCTTCCCCCTGTCTTCCTCAGTGCAGTTTAGGTGTGTAGTCGTTGCTAGCATGCTGCCAACAGTTATGTATTTATTCTTTTATATTTTTTTTCAGGCCAAGAGTTTTCAATATTTGTTTTCAATCCGGCGAGCCATCAGCTTCCGAATAAAATGAAAGCACCGCTGTATATTTAGCGCGATGAGAAGAACAGCTAGGGCAAGGGGCAAACACTGAAATATAATTTCACTTTTTATATACACACTCTTAACCAGGGGGCGCGGTGGCTCATTTTTTTAGTGTGACTGACTACGATGCTGGTGACCCAGGTTAGATTCCATCCATGGGCTTTTTTTTTTCTGGTTACTGGCCGGTACCTACATTGGCAGCCCAGCATTAATGGGTACCCTACGGGCATACAGGCGGCAGGGAGCAACTGGCCACCATAAGCACTCTGTATACTGATGGCCCTCCACATATATGAAGCCACTAAGCCACCATGTATGCTCTCCTGTAAAGTGTGTGCGACTCGACGATATGATATATTTAAGCAATGTATTTCGCATAGCTGACAAAGGGGATTAGAATCTTATGATTAATTCTTTTGGACAGTGTTACGCGCTCGGCACAATGGCGCTAGAAGGCAGTTTTTGGCACTGCGCCGCTCACGAACTCGTCGACCGGACTGTGTGCTTCAGAGTAATCGGCAAGTGATAGGAGCACCTGATCAGTGACTGTAATCATCAAGTGTAATGATGGAGACGGAGGGAGAAGGAGGGAAGAAGAGAAATGGAGGGAGAGAGAGAGAGGGTGAGAGGGAGAGGGAGGGAGACGGAGGGAGACGGAGGGAGAGAGAGGGAGGGAGAGGGAGAGGGGAGACGGAGAGAGAGAGGAGAGGAGAGGAGGGAGAGAGGAGGGAGAGAGAGGAGGGAGAGAGAGGAGGGAGAGAAGAGGGAGAGAGAGAAAGGGAGGGAGAGAGAAAGGGAGAGAGAGAGAAAGGGAGAGAGAGAGAAAGGGAGAGAGAGAGAAAGGGAGAGAGAGAGAAAGGGAGAGAGAGAGAGAGAGAGAGAGAGAGAGAGAGAGAGAGAGAGAGAGAGAGAGAGAGAGAGAGAGAGAGAGAGAGAGAGAGAGAGAGAGAGAGAGAGAGAGAGAGAGAGAGATAATTATATTTTTTCTCATGTGCATCGAAAATATCTCCCTTCTCAACTGTCATTTCACCATTTATGAGGACAAGCTAACGAACGGAGTGACAGACGAACGGAATGCCGGACGGACGAGCTGGCTATTAGAGTTGAATAGGAGGGATAGGAGACACACGGACGGACACACAGTTGGCATTCCTTCGGTCGCTAGGTACGGTAATGGCACGGTGGAGGCAGACACCCACACGCTGCACACGATACTTCGGACCAGTCGCTGCTTTGCTTTATTGTCGTGCTTCCAGCTTTACCTTACCTTACATTACCATACCTTTTTTTTTACAACAAATAAAAAAGGAAACAATAATAAAAAAAGCCCGCTACTCGCTGCTCCTATAAAAAGAATCAAAAGAGGTGGCCGAAAAAAAACAAAATCACTAACTTCGCTCTATTTTGTTTTGTTGTTTTCTTATATTTTGATTTATTATATTTTGCCATATTACACAAATCACGTAACTTCGCTTTACTGTCATTTTTTTTTCTCAATATCTATTCAATCCACATCACGAACCTGTGTCATCTTGTAAACTCCCATAACTTCACTTAATCTTGTCATTTGTTTCACATACACATTTGATCCACATCACGATCTTGCCATCTTTTAGAAACACAAAACATGAACCTGTCTGGCAATGCTGCTGAAAATTTGGGAATAATAAGCAATAGTTCGGTATCTACGTTTTTTCCAATTTGCGTCTCTAGTTTCACTTTATGAAAGGAGGAAATGGAAAGGAGGTTAGATGAATGGAAAAAATAAAAGGGGGAGGAGGATGGGGAGGAGGGAAGGAGGGAAGAGGCGGGGTTAAGGGAGACTTTGTGATGAGTGTTAAAAATGTAAGTGAAAGGAGGAAGTCTAGGATTTGGTGAGAGTAGGAAAGTTATGTGTCGTCAGAAAAAAATCAGATGAGGATGAGTAGATGACGGAAGCTTTAAGACAAGGAAAGGCAGACCAGAAACAAAAGAAAGACATTACGAGATGACGAAAACAATAAGAGAAGTTAAAGTAAAAGAACGTAATCTACAGAGCAAGTACTAGATTGGTAGAGAACAGTGAAGAGTAAATAACGAAATCTTGGTGAAGGAGAACAAGAGGACACAGGGGGGACTACGGCAGAGGAAGAGGAACACTGAACCTCTTGTAACGCAGCCATCTTCATAGGAATAGGCGTAGATTAGGTGAGGGGCGTCTCTTAGCCAATCAGAGGAGCGCTTTGGGACACCGGCGTACAGTGCAATCAGGAACAGAGTGGCGTGGATGGCGTGCTTCGGAGAGAGAACAAGCGGGGCAACGGGAAGGCATGACACAAGGATACGCCTCCCTGCCTCGAGTTACGGCGTTGAGACCCTACCAGCAGCACAACAAAGGCAGGAAGCGACGTTCTTTGAGAGTTTGAGAGTTTCATCTTGTTACGCAATCGCACAGCTGGGAACACCGAAGCTTCCGTCCTGTCGTGAGTTGAAATGTTGCATCGATTGCTTGCCTTGCCTGACTTTACCGATGAAACGTCGAAGGATGGAATTCATGTAGTTTGTTATTATAGGTATCAGTGATTATGTGAATCATC
Source organism: Eriocheir sinensis (assembly GCF_024679095.1). Taxonomy (NCBI): domain Eukaryota; kingdom Metazoa; phylum Arthropoda; class Malacostraca; order Decapoda; family Varunidae; genus Eriocheir; species Eriocheir sinensis. The sequence goes on along the minus strand of NC_066534.1, from coordinate 11,208,635 downwards.
CATATAAGTGGAACTATTATCCTACCCCAAGTCAAGATGTTGAATTGCATGACCACCTGGAGATAGTTAGAACCAGGACATTAAACAAACTCATGTGGATTATTATAATTCATAACAACTATGACCCGCTGGATACACTCGAGGTTTTACATGATATGAAAACTTATAATAAATTTCTTGGCTGTTTTAACAAAGCAGAAATAAAGATTGGGGATACCGTTAGGCATATTTAAAAACTGGCAATCACTATCAGTCGTTTTTATGTGTAGCGGGTACGCAGAACCTATACGCGGTTTCATAGCGACTCTACGTCCAGAGTGTTTTTATTTTGGAAAGTTTAAATTATATGATGCTATTTAGTAGTAACTGTAGTGCCTAGACGTGGAATGTAAAACGTTTAGACACCAATTATTTTCATTGGTTCTTTGCGTACTCTCTAATGCTCGGATTCGGTAATTGTGCAGTTTATTTTTAATGATATGAGATTATATACAAGGGGACTCAGGGGGAAGGGGGCGGATTCGTGCGCGCACACACACACACACACACACACACACACACACACACACACACACACACACACACACACACTGGTGTTACGTCATCTATTAGCAAACAGTTTACTCAACGCGTCCTTTTGAGATTCTCCAGATGCAACCCCTTCCCCATCTCTCTCTCTCTCTCTCTCGCACGCACGCACGCACACGCGCGCGCGCACACGCGCTCAGGACTGATATTAGGTCAGTACCGTTCGTTAATATGCATTACTGCCATCCATGGTTAATTTCATTACTGAATTTGCTGACGACACGAAGATTGGTTGCTCGGTTCTCTCAGACCAAGACGGGCAAACTTTTATATGTTTGAATTTCAGATTGGTTTGCGATGTATTCAATGCAGTTCAACACAAATAAGCGCCAGGTTCTTCTGTTGGGAATTAAAAAGGGAAATGTGATTGTGAAAGGTGTTGTGTAAAGCCAAGGAGCTTGCTTGCTTGCTTGCTTAAAGATATCTCCCTTTAATTAAGGGAGACGGGCCTTTGCCATATATGGCGGCCCGTAGCGGGGTGTCGAGGCTATGCTATTCCTCGGGCGTGGGTCGAGGGGATGCCCCCGCCGGCTGGCGTGCCGAGCGGGGAAACAGGTGCACATGGCAGCCTGTAGCAAGAGCCGAGCGAGCAACTCAGCAGTCTATAAGCTGGCGCAAAGGCCAGCCGAGTTGCTTGCTCAACGAGAGCTGGCGTTCCACTCCCCAAGAAGAGCATAGTGTGTTAAAAATGTTGGTGCCGAAAATCGCATGAAGCCTTAAATTTTTCCAACATCGCCTTAAGACATCGAATAAAGTGCAAGGTGTTAAGTGCATGGCAATCACGATTCCATTTCTGTTACTCTTCGACTAATCACCTAATCAGAACCATACGCCACGTGTTGTGTAACACGTGTACGTAAGGCTATTCGAAGCTCCTCTGTTGCCTCTTATCACACGGTGTCTCATTAGTCGGTCAGTGTCGTATTGAAAACTCCCTTCCACGCCAGTGCTTCTTCGTCATCCTCAATCACTCACTCGCGCACGTGCCTCTCTTCTTTGTCTTGCCTCCTGAACCCCACCGTGACCCTCCCTCTCCACCTCTTCTTTAGTCTTCGTTCACTCTGTCATTTCAAAATAAGACACAAATGATCACATAAAACAAACTGAAGCAACTACCAGAAGGATGATTGTTGAGTATTGTATGTATATATTTTTTCATGTAACTGCAATATTATATTTAAACTTTTAAGAGGTAGATAGAAACAGAGATAAGCAGGTAGACAATTAATATAGGAATCAAACGACTTATTGCAGGATGAAAAAGAATACATCTAAAACTATAATAAAAATGGATCAAGATTATTAGTGGGGAAAACGAAAACTGTGTTAGAAGTTAAAATAAATGATTGGATGAATGTTGATGCGTAACATGAGTGAAGATTGAAGTGCAGAACGAAGATGAGTAAGATACGAACCTGAGAGGTGTCTTCAGGTAATATTTTTCACCCTCACCTGACATTCCCCACTTGCACCTGGGACGTACCTGGAAGGGCGAGGCATCCACGTATCAACAAGGTATTCGCGCTGCTCATGAGAATACACGTGTCTAGGCTACAGCAAAAATGTTCTTTGTTAGCAAGACTCAGACGCTCAAACGCAGAAACTTTCGACCACAAGTTTCATCTTCTCACAGCTCTGATAATGGTCATTGGCGAGAGAGAGAGAGAGAGAGAGAGAGAGAGAGAGAGAGAGAGAGAGAGAGAGAGAGAGAGAGAGAGAGAGAGAGAGAGAGAGAGAGAGAGAGAGAGAGAGAGAGAGAGAGAGAGAGAGAGAGAGAGAGAGAGAGAGAGAAGTGGAATGGATTGGGAGTGAGTGCGTTGGTAAAGTGGGTAGAAGTGAGTGAGAGGAAGTTGCCTAATGAGGTGAGTGTAGGCGTGATTGAAGAGTTGCGGACTGTGAGAGAGTGAGTGTGTGAGTGAATCGAATCAGAAAGGGAATGACGAGGATAGAGTAAATAAAAGAAGAGCAGGAACGAGAGGAACAGGAGCCGAAGTCGGAGAAGGGAAAGGAGCAGGGAAATAATGATAAAGAGGAGGAGGAGGAGGAGGAGGAGGAGGAGAACGAAGAGGAGTAGAAAGCGGGTGTGGAGAAGGAAGAGAAAGAGGAGGTGGAGAAGGACGACATAATAAATTAGTCTGTTTGATATGACAGGGAAGTCTAAATAATATAGAAGGATTAATGAATGAATGAATGAATAAATGAAGGGAGGAAGGAAGGAAGGAAAGAAACAGGCAAGGGAGCAAGGGAACAAGGAAGAAAGAAAGAAAGGAAGATAGAAGAGGAAAACAAAGAAGCAATATGATGACGCAGATAATAATAATAATAATAATAATAATAATAATAATAATAATAATAATAATAATAATAATAATAATAATAATAATAATAATAATAATAATAATAACAATATGAAAAGGAGATATATAAAAAAAAAATTGCATGTACCCGAACAATATACAGTAAGATGTGGGACTCACTGAGAAATCTTGCTAATGAATTATATATTACGAGAAAGAGTAGGAAGGCGAGGGAAGAACAAGACGCACAATAAGACTGGGGAGGTAGGGGAAGGAGGGGGAAGAGGAGGGAAGGCGATGAGCGTAATCCACATGGCGGGTGGAGAGGGATCGTAATAAACATATGGGGTGGACGGTAATATTGCAGAGGAGGGGGAAGAGAGGGAGGAAATGAAAATGAAGTTGAATACGATGAGGAGGAAAACAGCAAAAGAAGAAGAGACTTAAAAGACGAGTAGCAAAGTGAATAGAGCATTAAAGAAAGGAGAAAAAAACAAAGAAATAAAACGAAGGATAAAACAAAACACAACGCTGGAAAAAATAGAGAAAGAGAAGAGAAGGAAGATTCAGATGAAGTGGCAAAAAAAATAAATCGTAAAAGAAGTGAAGGAGGAAACAGATGGAGACACACACAAAAAAAGAAAAAAAAGAGAAGGAAGAACCAGATGCAGAAACAAAAATGAAAATAGAAAAAAAGAAGAGAAGGAAGATAGACAAGGGTGGACAAAAAATACCAATAACAATAAGTAGTAGAAGTAGTAGTAGTAGTAGTAGTAGTAGTAGTAGTAGTAGAAGAAAAGAGAAACAAACGGAAAAGAAGAAAAGGTTGATGGCGTGCGTTGTGACCTGACAGTAGTAGTAAAAAAAAAAAAAAAAGATAAAAAGAGAATTGCTGTAATGGTGATGGTGGGGGACTGGGGGGGGGGTGTGGTGGCATTTCTAGCTGCAATGGTGGAGGCAATCGAGGGTGTGGGAAGGAGAGGGTGTGGGTAGGAGAGAGTGTGGGGAGAAGGGATCGTTTAGGGGTGGAGAGGGTGTAAGGAGGAGGGAGGGATATTTGTGGGGAGGGTAAGGTGGGTCTGGTTCACGGCGAAGGTACCCAGGGTGATAAACGATGGTACTGTTAGGGAAGGGTGGTAAAGCTGTCACGCTCACACATAAACTCCCATCAACACCACCATCAACACACACACACACACACACACACACACACACACACACACACACACACACCATTCACTCGCTAAAAGGGTTCGGGATCACTGTCACTCCGTCCATTATCTCCGGGTTCTGTTTTGGTTAGCTGCCAAGAGCAACACCTGTTTACAACTGCCTCATTCTTTGCCAGACTATCTATCTCTCTATCTATTTATCTATCTATCTAGCTATTTATCTATATCTATCTGTATCAATTTATCTATCTATCTATCTATCTATCTATCTATCTATCTATATCTATATCGAGATAAACAGGTATATAGATAGGTTACGTAAGTAGGTTAGTAGACAGACAGGTATTTTCCCAAGTAATCCTAGAATAATTTATCCGTTCAATACCTAACGATAAAAGCGGCTATTTTCCGGGAGAGGTAACTTTTTGTTTTTTTGTATCACTATAACCATACTTTTTTTCGTGATTCTCAACTAGTAGATTAAATAAGAAAAAAAAAACTACGGTGAAATTCAGGTATGAATATATAGCATTACTACACAGAGCTTCGGCTAGCATTAACAAACATTACCTACCATAGAATGAAGGGATTGGCGCTGGTAAATACTGTGAGCGTTACTGAATACCAGACAGCCTATTCATATCATAGTGTCGTCAATATATGTCTGGGGTCGGTATCATTCACAGAGTGTGCTACTTATCCAAGACAGCGGCCGTTGATAAGGCTGTTTCACGTCACTACTATAGCAGGCCCAGGAGCCGGCACTGATGATAAGTAAACACACTCGCTGGAGGTGATGGCTTCATGGAGGTTGTAAAGGGTTAGTTATCGCCGCCAAGCACCCCGTACATTCCCTGCCGATGGAGGGAACCCGGCCAGCACGCAGAGTTACGGGCGCCTCGTGGCCGCTCCAAGATATTGCTGTACTCTGCCAGCCACGCCCATAACCGCCACACTGACTGTAATACTGCTGTGGCTTCTCTTTCTGCTGAATTGCAGAAATAAAAGCGTGTGCTGATTTTCACAGTTCCTGCGGCTCATTGTTTTGATATTGTTATAATAAATAATAATAATGATAAGAACTATTATTATTTTTATTATTTTTATTATTATCATTATTATTATCATCCGTATTATCATCCGTATTATTATTATTATTATTATTATTATTATTATTATTATTATTATTAATAATAATAATAATAATAATAATAATAATAATAATAATAATAATAATAATAATAATAATAAAAGTATTCAACTTCATTATATTGATAACACAGATAATGGGTATTTCATAATTTCGTGATATATCAATGTGAGTATGATTTTCTTACATGAGTAATTTTCTCATGACATTTTTTTAAAGGTTAAGGTAATTATATAACCTAATAAACTATTCTTATTCTCTCTCTCTCTCTCTCTCTCTCTCTCTCTCTCTCTCTCTCTCTCTCTCTCATTGCTGTTGTGTCTTGGCTCTCGACAATACTGCCGTGTCTGCAGTTGTAGCATCGCTGAAGCAACAGTTTAATTTGTTATCTTGTGTGTATTTTGTCGAAATCAGATGCAGTAATAGAAAACAGTATATGGACAAATGTTGTATGTTGAGAGTAAAGCTCCTCATCGGTTGGCAATACCACGCCGCGCAGGGCCATCGTTCACGTCCTCAACGAAATCTGGTCCACTCCGCGGCGCAGCACCGCCTTGTCACGCCGAAACCTTTCTTCCCGGGGAACCGATGCGGCCCCTGCCATGTGACAAAGACTACTATAGTTGTAAAAGGTTCATCCGTTTTTGGTGCGATACTTAGTCTAATACCTTACTGACATCAAGACATCCAGTGATTTTATTTTCGTACCCGCTCACTGCTTCACTAGCCTGTCAGAGAAGGACAAATGAGTGGTTGGGCATGATGAGATCCCGAACAGTCCTGGGAGCCACGGACTACAACGTTTTAACAAAAAAAAAATATAAAAAAATAATAGGCTGTGTCTACAATACTTAGGGCCGCTTTCACAGTCGTTTTGTTTGTTTTGATCGTTACCAATGGCGCCGATCGACGCTATAGTTTTCCACGTAAAACTGGCCTATGGGGTAGTGGCGGCTGCAGAGGAAGCGAGAGGTGTTGAGAGTGTGTGCCAAGGTGCGGGGCTAGGCTAATCCCGCAGCCGCCACTACCCCATCGGCCAGTTTTAAGTGGAAATTCTATAGCAGCGATCGCCGCCATTGGTAACGATCAAAACAAACAAAACGAGTGTGAAAGCGGCCCTTAGTCATGGAAAAGCCATCACTCTATTGTGTATTGGATCTATGTCAGCGAGTGTCTACAGTCGAGGGCTAATACCCCCCTAATAACTCCCATTTTTCGATAATATTTTGAATATGAATGGAGATAAAAAAATATCGTGTTCTACAATTATTAAACGTTTAGAGGAACATTTTGTAAAACTTGGAGAAAGAGGAGGAAGAAGACTAGGAATGATTTTAGAGGGGAAATATACTGAGTAACGTTTAAGTCAGAAGTTGACGAAGAAAAAGGAAGACGTAAAATTGAAGGACTAGAATGAACACCCTTGGCGAATAACGTGGAAAAAAGTTACTCAGGAAAAGGAGATGAAAGAGAAGATGTGAATTCACGAGGAGGAAGAAGAAAAGATGAGGAGCAGAGTCAGGGGAGAAGGAAAAGGAGGAGGCGGAGTAAGGAAAGGAGAAAGAGAAGACGGAGAAAAGGAGTAAACAGAAGAAAGAAGGAAAGAAGAGGAAAATGAGAAAGTGCGGCGGGAACAGTTATTGCGATTCACTTCAGGGAACTCATTAAACTTGAAAGATTGCACAACAGCACCTCACTCTGTTTGACTAGCCCGCGAGCAGGACTTCGCGCCCACTCCAATGGCTGAAAATACGGCTCGCTGGATGCTGTGCTCCGTGTGGCAAAGAGGAGGAGGCGGAGAAGGAGGCGGCGGAGGACGAGGAGGAGATCAGTGAGGGTGCAGAATGAGTTTTGCCACTGGTTTTGGGGGTTGATGAATGGCGTTAAGCGTTGCTGTGGCGCTGATGAGGATAGAAAGTTAGGGGGACGAGAGGAGTATGGTGAACGGTACAAGTGTGATAGAGTGACTTGGGTAGTGTCAGTTTAGAAGGACTGGCGGTGGCTGGGGAGTGTGTGTGTGTGTGTGTGTGTGTGTGTGTGTGTGTGTGTGTCTGTAAGTGTGTGTGAGTGTGTGAGTGTGTGAGTGTGAGGAGTGAGTGTGAGGAGGTGGAGAGTGAGGAGTGAGGAGGAGAGAGAGAGAGAGAGAGAGAGAGAGAGAGAGAGAGAGAGAGAGAGAGAGAGAGAGAGAGAGAGAGAGAGAGAGAGAGAGAGAGAGAGAGAGAGAGAGAGAGAGAGAGAGAGAGAGAGAGAGAGAGAGAGAGAGAGAGAGAGAGAGAGAGTTGTGCTCTGCAAGCTGTCGTGTAATTATAAAAAAAAAAAGAATAACAACAGTCCTGCACGTCTTTCTTAAGTGTCGGTTTAATTGTTGCTGAAAGAGGAGGAGGAGGAGTAGAAGGAGAAGGAAGAGGAAGAGGAAGAGGAGGAAGAGAAGGAGGAGGAGGAGGGGTAAAGACACTGAAGCGGAAAAGGAGAGAGATAACCCGAAATCGAAGTCGGAAAGAACCCGGAAGAAAATTGGAGAGATAGGGAGAGAGGGAGGGGAGGAGGAAGAGGAGGAGGAGGAGGAGGAGGAGGAGAAGGAGGCAAGAAGACAAAAGAGAACAAGGGAGGCAGACAAAGAGGGGAGTGTAGGGCGGGTTTCTAGAGAATTAAAAGGCACTCCAGAGGAAACTTGAGCAACTCGCGTCTCAGCTCCACATAAGTGCGTTAAGGCATTTTATTTCCTCCCTAATGAACACGCACACGTCGCCCGTCCTCGTTCGTCCTTTCCTTGCTTCTTTTTCTTCTTCTTTTCTTCGTCTTCATCTTCGTCTTCTTCTTCTTCCTCTGCTTCTGCTTCCTCTTCTTCTTCTCCTTTTTCTTTTCTCCTTTTTCTTTTTCTTTTTTATTTGTTTTTCTTTTCTTGTTCTTATTCTTGTTCTTCATGTTCTTGTTCTTGTTCTTCTTCTCCTCCTTCTTTTCTTCCTCTTTCTTCTCTTCTTTCTCTTTATTCATCTTTAGCATCATCATTATCATCATCACCGTCAATCATCACCTCTGTCACTAGCGCCGTTATTGCTACAACTGTCTAGGGGAGAAGGTGGTCGCAGGCTTGCCTCTACACATCTCCAGGCAGACGGGCGGGACAGCATGTGCGAGTGTGCCCCGAGGCCTTGTCCTTCTCTACCAATCAGAGGACTGGTACGAAGTTTGGTCATGGAGTTGGTGCCTTGTTCTCACTCAATATCTGGCCGCGATGGTGATGGCATTGGAGCACGCGCATTCAGAGCTTACGAACCAGATACTACTTTGTTTTTCTACTGTCTGAAATAATGTGTGCTATATGGTACTTTTCTCTAGCTACCCATGGGAGCTAAAATACTTAAAATATAAATATTGACCACCCGAAATTGACCTCTCTTTTGGCTACTTTTTACTTCTGTCTTTTTTAGAAGCAACGTTTAGCGGATTTTTTTGTTCTACACTTTGTTATGCCCTTGAGCTGCATCCTTTCCTGTAAAAAAAAAGAAATGACAATGTGTCTTGAGAATTCATTCTTGAAAGAGTTTAAATCCTATAAAGAAGGTAATGTAAAAAAAAATGTTTGTGTATTGGCTGAAGATCCCACTCCCGGGCTGCTTACAAGACTCAGTGTGCCTGTATTCTCGTTCCTGCAGAGGCTTGCGACGATAAACTCCGTATGAAAAGACATAGGTTTCCTCTCTGGTGTTATATGTCATGAATACCGACTGTTCTTGCGCTGGGTTATCAATTCATATACAATACGACAAGTTTTTTCACTCCATTTTAGTCGGCTGTGAGAGCATTTTTTTTTTGTTCCCTTCCTTTGATTTTCCCTCAGGAAAAAGTGGTAAAACGTAAAGTTGGGCGCATACTGTATAGCTGCGCGTGGCTGTAGTGCTCATCTCCGTCGCATTGGCCCTTGAGCCTGTGGCGGGTAAGAACCTATTACCCCGGGACATCAGGGCAGTGTGACATCCGGGTTACCACAATATACCTTCCCCAGGTAGCCATTTATCGACCGTTCAGAAAGGGAGGTTGGGCAGCTGAGTGAGCTGCACGCCGACTGCCCAAGCCGGGATTCGAATCAGAGCCCGCGGATTTGTGACTAGGCACGCTAACCACTGCACCACGAAGAGGCCCAGGAAAAGATGAGCATGCTTATTATTTTCCGAGAACCACAGCGCTTCATGTTGCGACCCTGCGACGTGGATTAGCTGATCATTTTTTTAGTGGGGAACTCTCTTGATTCGAAAGACTAATTAGTGGTTTGTGGACCTTGTAAGTGAACACAAGTCGTGAGTAACTCTGTCTTGTACGTCACAAGAATACGAGATAGTGACGTAGAGTTTTAATAGTCCTGGTTGCTTTGTGATATATTTATCTGGACGTCGGAGCTGTTGTTTGAGCCAGATGATTTTTCCACAAACAACACTTTTTTTCTCGAGATTTCACGGTTTCTTGCTGAGCTTGTGTGCAGTCAGAGGGCGGCCGGGGAAGAAACGGATTGCCTTCGCACGGTTTCAAATCTATCTCTCGTCTGTGTACCATGAATTTTTCTCTCTTCAAACTTTACGCCTCGTCGCTGGAAGATATTTTTGCTTCAGAATCCAGTGAATGGTTTATTGTTGGGATATTCTTTTCTATTAATTTTTGTCAAAAATTTCCTTTGCTGTTTCCTCCTCACTTTGCGAACTGCACAAAGTTGCGCTTCATATATTTTTCAATTAGATGTAGGCCAAGGATGTTCCTTACAGCAAGTGTGTGTGTGAGGGGGTGGGTGGCAGGGGAGTGAGTGCTTGCATGTTCGCGCGCATTTTTTGGTTATATATATATATATATATATATAAATATATATATATATATATATATATATATATAAACAGATATATATATGATATAGACCTCTGAGCACCCTACCGCGACTCTCTCTCTCTCTCTCTCTCTCTCTCTATCTCTCTCTCTCTCTCTCTCTCTCTCTCTCTCTATATATATATATATATATATATATATTTATTTATCTATTTATTTATTTATTTCGTGAGTATCATTACACTTAATTCAGACTTGATCCTTACATAATCTAATATATCTGATAAAACAAAGTGATATTGATATATAATTATGTATATTTTTTTCGTCATTCGGAATATAAATATATACTCTGTAATTATATCAATAACTATGAATAGTTTGACTTTACTGCAAACATTCATCCTATCTGTAAAATAAAAGTGGAATGTCTTTAAATGTAAGTCCATCACAACACTGGTAAAGTTACGTTTTGTGTGAAATAACCGTGAGCTTTCAGGTGTACAAACAATAGCCTGTCCGGACACGAGTGCCCCGAGTGTGTGCCTCCCTGACACCAACACGTCCCGGGCAGGCACACAGGCTTCACGCGGCCCTGTTGACGGGAAGGCCGGAGACACAACTCGTCCAAGTTTGTTTGGGTGTTTGTAGGGCACTGTGTTTGTTTGAACTACATGTTTGAAGTTCAGCACTGTATGAGATTGCAAGGATCAGAAGTACTGAAGAACTAGCAGCAATGTCTGTACAAGGGATGCAGGTAACAATTTAAGTTTAGACTTGCAGTAAAAAAGAGTAGATTAAAAATCAATATTAGTTGATTAATAAATAGGTCGATACGTATATGCATTAAGGAAATAGTTAGCAATACATAAAGAATAAAATCTAAAAAAAACTATATAATCTCAAAACTGGCCCAAGCCGATACGAATATCCCATAAAGTCAGTCAGTATGCACCACCATTATCAATGTTGAAAACGATAAATCTGTGTAGAAAGGTAACTTGAACACGAGCTGATGGGAGCATCCTTTGAATCCTGTGCAGCCTTGATATCCTGATTCCGGCGACCTCTTAACACTGCCTTGCCGTCATGCCTTCACAGTCTTAGCATTCTTCGTTAAGCGTCGAGTGCACTCGTCCTCCGGCGGCTGTCTTCATACAAAGGCACAGTTTAGGGCTGCGGATGACGCGCACCCAAGGAGCCACACACGGCCCAAGGTAGTCAGTATGTGACCCGCGGTGTATGTCGCGGCTAATGCATTGGATGGGTTTAATGAACTCCACATGAGCTGGACTTTGTTTATCCTTTAACCCGTCAGCTGCGATTGGTACGGATTTGGCCTTCACTGGTAGCTTGGTAACACATACTCCCAAGTCTTTCTCTGCCTCTGTGGTGGATAGTGGAGTGTTTCCCATGTGGTATTTGTATGCTGGATATCCCCTCCCTAGGTGCATGACTCTACATTTTTCTTCACTGAATTGTAGCAGCCACTTTTTGCTCCCTTCCTGTAGCTTGGTGATGTCTTCTTGTAGGAAATCTGCAGTCAAGGAATTTTAACGTTAGACATATTTAGCCATTGTCTGCACTTAACTTATTATTAAACGTCACCAGTGTACTGTGGAGAACTCTTGGAGCTTATGTCATACCATTGTTATACACTATCTACTTCATGTTTGTCAGTGGGTGTAGGCCAATTTCACGAGTCTATAATATCATGAGTGGAGTGAGACACCTTTACTCAGTTGTCATCATGCTCTCGGTGAATTGTGACGCCTGGTGAGGGGTGTAAATGGTAACACGAGGGAAAAACGTGACGAGCAACGAGTGACAATTCTAGGAAAAGATTTAAAAGAGAAAGTTAAATTGCCAAAAAACTTGAAAACGCGATGAGCAACGAGTGACGATACTAGGAAAACATTTAAAAGAGAAAGTAGATTACCAGAAAACATGAAAACGCGATGAGCAACGAGTGACAATTCTAGGAAAACATTTAAAAGAGAAAGTTAGATTACCAGAAAACATGAAAACGCGATGAGCAACGAGTGACAATTCTTGGAAAATATTTAAAAGAGAAAATTAGATTGCCAGAAAACATGAAAACGCGATGAGCAACGAGTGACAATGCTTGGAAAATATTTAAAAGAGAAAATTAGCTTGCCAGAAAACATGAAAACGCAATGAGCAACGAGTGACAATTCTTGGAAAATATTTAAAGGAGAAAATTAGATTACCAGAAAACATGAAAACGCGATGAGCAACGAGTGACAATTCTAGGAAAACACTTAAAAGAGAAAGTTAGATTACCAGAAAACATGAGTGGCAGAGTAGCTGAAGTGAAAAGTTAACATTGAACGGAATAAAATTAATCAAACATATGAACTTAGGTTATGAGTTTCAAGTGCATCTCTCTCATGGGCGCCACGATCCGACAAAGTGCTGTATCACATGAGGCAGATTTACGATTCGAGTCAAAATGTATAAGTTGTTATTCGAATAAGTAAACAAGCGAGAAAAAAAAAAAACTACGTATATGTAAAATAGAGCGTTGAGGCTCAAACATTTGTGGAACACCCATATTTTATGCATCAATTTGGTAATTAATTTCGTACAAGTGGTGAATGTGTGTGGGGAATCAGGCTTAATTCATCACACACACGTAGCTGATGGAAGGCCTTGTTGCGCAACCCTCACTTGGCAAATTGAACACCGTATACGTGACTTTTTCAGTAGTACTTACAAAAGACACCTGGAAGCATGATATGGTGTCTGTGCCACAAGATCATGGAACACATTTACTTTATACTATATGTAGAAAGCTTAAAGAGTATCAGTTTTATTGATAGTTTTTTTATATAATTTATTCAATCTCTATGTATACATACACGTATTACACGAATTATAACTGGAATCGAATACTTCAGTAAACTCCGATGTGCAAATACGTAACAATTATGCTGAAATCGAACACTGAGCCATTTTAGACGAAGCTTTAGACTGTTGATAAATAAATGGTATGTATTCTTAGAACAGCCAATACATATCAATCCCTCACTTGAATTGGAAATTAAATGACGAATTGGGATGGTCTGGAGTGCCTTCACATTGACGGGATCTCTGCCGCTGTGCAGGAGATTCTTGCTGTGTTGTTCCCATCGTGACACAAGATTCAGACACATGGACACGGAGCTGCATGTATGAGTAGTTTTTTTCTTGTCTTTCCTTCATCTTGTTTTTTTCTACTTTTCTTCTTTTGTATTGTCTTTACTTTCTTGTTTTGACATTTTTTCTCGTAGGTATCGTAGGTATCGAGTAGTTTTTTTCTTTTCTTTCCTTTATCTTGATTTTTTCTACTTTTCTTCTTTAGTATTGACTTTACTTTCTTATTTTGACGTTTTTCTCGTGGGTGTCGTCAGTACGTGGAGCTGCATGTACGAGTCTTTTTTTTCTTTTCTTTCCTTCATCTAGTTTTTTTCTACTTTTCTTCTTTTGTATTGACTTTACTTTCTTGTTTTGACATTTTTCTCTCAGGTATCGTCAGTGCGTGTCCGTGCGAGAATATCTGGACACTAATAATAAACAGACAAGAATTTAGTTGGCCTGTAACACTACCTTGGCGGACCAACCATCGGGTGCTAGTGTTGCCGTGTGTGCTGTGCTTGTGTTCCCGCGTCGCTAATCGTGGATGCCGGTGTGCGTGTTTGAATTTATGTTCGTAGTGTGTGTTTCAATGTTATTTGTTTTGCTGCTTTGTGTGTTGATTTATCCGCACTCGTAAATACAATTTTTTTTGTGTGTGTAATTTACGTGTAATTTACATGATATTATATTACGATGGTTAAGTGAATATCCGTGTTAGTTGGCGCTACACTGCATTAACATTTTACGTATTGATTGTATATGTGATACTCATTGGGCTATGGCGCATCACAAACATAAGCAACAGACTGGAAGTGATTGCATTTAATATAGATATATATATATTTTTTTACAACAAAAACTTCGGCTCAAGGGCAACAAAGAGAGTGTAGAAAAAAGCCCGCTACTTGCCGCTCCCACATCAGAAGATAGTATAGAGTAGCCAAAAGAGAGGTCAATTTCGGGTGGAGAGGTGTCTTGATACACTCTTCTTGAAAGAGGTCAAGTTATAGGCAGGAGGAAATACAGATGAAGGAAGGCTGTTCCAGAGTTTATCAGTGTAAGGGATGAAAGAGTCAAGATGGTGGTTAACTCTTGCATAAAGGGTCGGGACAGTATAGGGATCAGCAAGAGTGGACAGTCGAGTGGAGACGGGCCGCGGGAGGGGGGGAGGTATGCAGTTAGCAAGTTCAGAAGAGCAGTCAACGTAAAAATATCGATAGAAGATAGAAAGAGAGGCAAAATGGCGACGGAATTTAAGAGGTAGAAGACAATCAGTAAGAGGAGGAGAGCTGATGAGACGTCCAGGAGAGCTGTGTGAGTGGAGCCCCCCCCCACACGTGAGATGCATACTCCATACGAGGACGGACACGGTCCCTATAAATGGAAAGCATCTGTGTGGGGTAGAAGAACTGACGGAGACGATACAGAACGCCCAACCTCGAGGAAGCTGATTTAGTGACAGAGATGTGAAGTTTTCAGTTGGGATTTTGAGCTAAGGATAAACCGAGGATATTTAGTGTTGAAGAAGGTGACAGCTGAGTGTTGTCGAAGAAATAGGGGCTAGGTGTTTGGAAGATTGTGTCGAGTTGATAGGTGGAGAAATTGGGTTTTTGAGGCATTGAAAGACACAAGGTTCCTTTTACCCCAATCGGAAATAATAGCAAGGTCTGAGGTTAAGCGTTCTGCAACCTCCAGTCTAGAGTCTTGTGATTTCTGTTGAAAAGGTCTTATGTTGAAAGAAGTTGAGTAATGCAGAGTGGAGTCGTAAGCGTATGAGTGGATAGGACAGTTTGTTAAGGAAAGAAGATCATTGATAAATTACAGGAAGAGAGTGGGTGATAGAACAGAACCTGGGAACTATGTAATGTTTTTTTATAGATTTAATTCACGGCAATAGGGAGTACATAACTCCTTGCTGCATTATGTACCGCTGACTGCACGATTATTGAAGGTGATGATTAATTTAAAAAATGGAATTATGAGATATATCATAAAAAAAATATAGTAACATTCTGTAATTTCTTCATAACTATTTTTTAAGCATGTCAGTGGCTTAAGACAGATAAATGTTTTATATTTACATTGGAACTGAGGGGCGGCCGAAATGTTTTTTTTTTTAGAGACCCGTGATATGTGGTCTGTGATGTCCTTGCAACATGAATGGCCGGCAGTATGTGTTGCTGCTTCTCCTGACGCCGGGGGTGTTCCGGCTCTGATACCCAAAGTTGCGCAGACCCTCTCACAGTGGTCCTTGTGGAGGGAGTCTCTAATAAAAGTGAACTGCTGTCGAACATTGGTGCGGCGCCGCTACCGACGCCACACTTGTTCATGAAGGACTGACGCTTTACATCATGGCTTTTGGCGACCTTTGCAGCATTACCGTCACATATTTGCAGCTCATTTTTGCGCCGCCATTTACTGTTCGGACGACCAAGCCTCGGATGGGCGAGTCAAATAATGATGTTTCGACGAAGCCACTTTTCAGGAGTCCCGGCGGCTCACTGCGCTGCCCTCACTCACTACCTCAGCACATTTGATCAAAGAAAGCGCTAAATCCAGTATGATAGAAGTGCAACTGTGAGGGTCACATTCAGAAAGCCTAAGTCACGTTTCCCACCCTCAGAATGCCATTCCTTTAATAAATGCACAATAAGTTCCATAATAATAAGCTCGTGAAGCAAAATCAAGTAGCAACGAAAACAAAGCGTAACAGCTTCATGAGGCAGTTAACACAACACTTGTAACTGTTGGCATTAAAAGAGCTGCCGGTGACGTTTCAGTTCATAAAAGTCACACGATTTTCATGACATTTGATCCTCATTTCCGTGAACTATTCCTTTGTGTCCAGCGAGCCGTGTTGAGGGCGAGGGCAGAGCGAGGACGGGGAAAGAAATGTATAGCGTTTGTGGCGAGTGTCTCATTCATCTCGACAAAGATCGATGGACGTTGCTTTCTAAACTTCACTAACAACGAATCCACTCCTCTCTTTACTCAAGCGCGAAATTGGCTCGTTCGTTAATGGTTTCCCCGGAATAATAGCCAGGTCTGAGTACACATACCTTCAACATTCCAGGCGCTGCACGCTGCTGAAGGGGCGTTATGGGAGGGTATAAAATCAAGAGATGCTCTGGAAGGAGTTTCTATAAATATCCATTGCACCTAATACTGTTTTCCATATCGTAGGTTGATTGACATGGGTTCTTACTGCACCGTATTTTCAGTTCTCAGTCAGTCAGTCAGTCGGTTTTGTTAGTGCTGTTGCCGTGCTGATTCTAATATTGCCCTGATAGAGTAAAAGGACAGGTTGCGGAATATCATGTTTCCCGCACAGCTGACCGACAGACGCAGGAGAAAGTAGTTATGTAAAAAAAAATTTACATTTACATTTTAAAGAAAAAAGATAATGTAGCCAGCATTCATTTTATGAAGGTGCTTCATAAAGAGGTTTAATAAAAAAAAAAAAATCATTCTCCTATTAATAAAGATGCCAAGAAAAAAAATAGTGGACCCTTTCATTTCTGTAAAGGTTTAAGTAAGAAAGATAATTCGTCTTAAATATTTAGCGGAAAGAACTTTACTTGCCTTTTTACGACAGTTCTTATGAGAAAAGTGTTATGTACTAATTCATGAAGGAGTAAGAAAATGGGGTAATGCTTGGCTTCTCGCATATCATTGAATACATAGAGACTGTACTTGTCGTAGTAATCTTTTATAATGGAGCTTTTATGGATCGGAGGTGGCGGCCTTTGATGAGTGAAAACAATTTATCTGCGATCATCCATCAACATTATGATGGAGAGGAGAAGGGAAGAAGAGGGAGGACAGGCCCGTCATGAAGCAACCCTCTACTATAACACACACACACACACACACACACACACACACATACATGCACGCACGCACGCACGCACTCACTCACGCACGCACACACACACACACACACACACACACACACACACACACACACACACACACACACACACACACACACACACACACACACACACACACACACACACACACACACACGAAGAGTTACGTAGATCACTTTAGCTCTCGAGACGTGTTATAAGCGAGTGAAAGGTGCAAGTGAGGGGAAGCTGGAGGCACCGACGTGAAGGAGTGGTGGTCATGAGGGAGAGCGTGGAATGTGAAGGAAGGTACCGACCCATATTCTCAGACTAATGAAGGTTACACGTCCACATTTGGCAAGGCTTTGGTAGAAGTTATGGGCATTTCCATGGGTAGTTTTATGAGCCTAGTGATAATTTCATAAGGCTTTTTTACCCTGAACGTGAAAAACACTCATGAAGAGAGATTATGCATTGCGAGAGCCGACATCGTCCGATAATACGTCAAAGGATGCGGCTCAAGGGCAACAAAAAGAGTACAAAAAAAAAAGAAAAAGCCCGCAACTCGCCGCTCCCACAAAAGTAAAACGTAAAGAGTAGCCAAAAGAGAGGTCAATTTCGCGTGGAGAGGTGTCTTGATACACTCTTCTTGAAAGAGGTCAAGTCATAGGCAGGAGGAAATATAGACGAAGGGAGACTGTTCAAGAGTTTACCAGAGAAGGGGATGAAAGAATGGAGATACTAGTTAACTCTTGCATAAGGGGTTTGGACAGTATTGGAATGAGCATGAGTTGAAAGTCATGTGCAGCGGGGCCGCGGGAGGGGGGGAGGCATGCAGTTAGCAAGTTTGGAGAGTTGTTGGATAGAATAGAAATTTATAGTGGTAGGTCTATATAGAAAGTAAACGGTACAATAGTTCATAATGTTTTTTTATTCACTTTGTAGTAGTGGTGGTAGTAGAAATAGCAGAAGTAGCAGTGGTGGTGGTGGGTGTTGTGGTGTTAATGGTTCTAGGAAGGGCAAAGCTATCTTTCTTTCCCTTTATGGTTCGCTTCCCGCCCACTTGTTAATTTTACGTGTTTTCAATGGTCTTCTTTTTGTGGCTGTGAAGCTTTCCGGGAGGTACTGCTGGGTGAGAACGAGATTTTTCTTTTTAGTCTTGTAATTTTTAATTGCCTTAGGTGTTTGTTTGTTTGTGTGGTTGTGTGTGTGTGTGTGTGTGTGTGAGATGTGTGTGTGTGTGTGTGTGTGTGTGTGTGTGTGTGTGTGTGTGTGTGTGTGTGTGTGTGTGTGTGTGTGTGTGTGTGTGTGTGTGAGAGAGAGTGTGTGTGTGTGTGTGTGTGTGTGTGTGTGTGTGTGTGTGTGTGTGTGTTATGCGTGTGTGTGTGAGTGTGTGTGTGTGTGTGTGTGTGTGTGTGAGTGTGTGTGTGTGTGTGTGTGTGTGTGTGTGTGTGTGTGTGTGTGTGTGTGTGTGTGTGTGTGTGTGTGTGTGTGTGTGTGTGTGTGTGTGTGTGTGTGTGTGTGTGAGAGTGTGTGTGTGTGTGCTCTCGGTCAGTGGCAGTAAGCTTTTATTTTCAAATTAATACGTTATTTTTTACTCCTTTCCTCTGTTTCATATCTCACTTTCTGGGAAAGTTTAGTTTTTCTTTTTCTTTTCTTTTGCCTTCACCAACGCTGAAAGGGTTCTTTTTTTCCTCCTCGTACCGGTTTCATATAGTTTTTCTCCTTCGCACACATGTAAAACATTTCGGGAGCTTATGATTTTTTTCAACGACAATATCCTTCGCGAGAGATTAACCAGATGAAAATATGCTCACTCTCTTTTTTCCATTTCTCTTTAAACATATTTTTTTACGTCGCCCTCAACAAGTGTACGCGTGGCAGCTTTTTAAAAAGCAAAGAGGGCAGCTCAAAGGCAAAAGAAAACCGTGTATAAAGTTGATAGTGGGAGTAGCCCAACGAGGGCCATTACCCGAGGCCGGAGACACTTTTGCCCCGAGTAGATTGGCTGCAGCTTTTATAAACTTCTTGATGAAACAGATCAAGGCAGAATCTTGTCACTTTTGCATTTTCAATCCTTAATGCATTTTAAATTCGTTACTTTTCCTCCTCCATAAAATAGCAACAGGTGCTACTCCTCTTATAACTTTGTCTCGATGGAGCAGCTGTATGCTTTGAAAATCTTTACTTTTTCAATTCAATATTTTTCCACCATTATTTTCTGGTATTAATCCAAAATGAAATTATATTAATTACTGAAGATATGGAATGTTGTATGTTCGCTCAGATTCATTATTCATTTCAAAGTGATCAGTAAGGAAACGTATGGGTGTGGTTCTTCCCTCGATTGGTTTCTAAAATTTGAGATTTAGCCAAGTGGCTGCAGGAAGGCGGAGGTGGAACCTCGATAACAATGATGTTCTAATTCCAATTTACTGTTCTTTTTTTTTCGTGTGAGGACCTAATAATACAGCTTCAATAATAAAATTTTCTGTGAACAAAACTTACATGATGATTATCCTCATGTGTGCTGATGAGTTCTGGTGGGAAACTAAAAACCTTATTTTCCTAATCCTCTTTTTCTTCTTTTTCCAGAACAAACGTGAAATATTGCTTTGCGGAAGACCTAAATGAGTTTGAAGGATGAAAAAAGCTCGTGTTATGAAGGTAAGAAGCAGTGTATTTTGATCTATTTCTACGTTTTGTGTACATGCCTCGTATCTACACTAGGTCTTTATCTTTTAGCTAGTGATATCGTTATTTTGGTATATTTCTTATGAAAAGAAATATACTTATGGAGAATCCCGAGGAGAAGGAAACATCTAACGAGGTGATTTACTGAGGGGTTGGTAAGGTGGGAGGAAAGGGAGGTCAGATGTTTACCTTTAATATTCACCTGTATACCTGTCAGTCTGCACTACTGGCCACAGCCTGGACGAGAAAATAATCGCGGCAAGATATATATTTTTTAATTATACTTATATATTGGCGTTTCTTGGCGTAATTAGTATGATTGGTCTGGTTGCGTTGTTCGGAGTAAAGGGGGAACGGGAGAAAGAAGATTGAAGAAGAGCTGGAAGAGAAGGACGAGGACGAGGACGACTTGACCAAACACGGGGACTGAACGCTGCCTTTTTTCTTTCCTGTGACTTGAACGCTTTCACCAACGCTTCTCTAACCGAATGGAGCAACATTTTTTGGAACTCCTCTTGTTCGTTATTTGTAGGAACAGTGATTGGTAAGATTTTTGTTTCTGCCATTTACTAAGTTCAAAGCAGGCAGTATGTCTGAAAAGTATAAAATAAAATTGGACGAGGATGAACCATGGAAATGCAGGGAACTGAGAGCTTGTTGGATCGAAATGAGGCTAAACTATCTAAATCCTCTTAAGATATGCATGAAGTAACTTAATTAACACTATATCTATCCATAAACTTGAAATGTGTCTAGTCATAATTCTAAAGTACCTATTCTCAGACAACTATTTCACAAGGCTACAAAGGAGATTAATCGGGTCCTCAGAAGTGGCTGCCTGATTTATTGATTCAACCAGCTCGTCAAACACATCAGCAAAGTTGCAGTGTTGATTAATGCTTAGGTATGTTCACTTTACTCCCAAAGTTAAAATTAACGGTAGGTGTTATTTTTAAAGGAATTAATAATTTTCACAGCAATCAACCTTCCCGAAAGTACTTGGAGCTGCATATTGTGCATAGCGACGCATATTTGGATCCACAAACCCGGGAGGTCGAATTCGTGTCCGACTGCCATGAGGAACCTTTGTGTGCTGGGTAAACAGGACCGCCCATCCCTCTACACTCCGCGCGGGAATCGAAAATGGGAGCCCTTGGTGGTGAGGGGGACGCGTTAACCACTGCATTATTGAGTTCCGTGTGTGTGTGTGTGTGTGTGTGTGTGTGTGTGTGTGTGTGTGTGTGTGTGTGTGTGTGTGTGAGTGTGTGTGTTATGTTGTGCCAATGTTTGTTTTTCACAATTTTCCAAAGCTGTCAATAAAATTACCTTTCAAATCAATAAACACAAAAACTACTACAGCCACCACCACCACCACCACCACCACCACTAATACACCATCACCTCCCTACCCCCTCCCCAGCCACCAGTGAGTGCCATCAGCAGTGTGCCTCGGCTGTGGGAGGGCTTTTGCATCATTGTGATAAAAATTATGCAACATCCTGTAAAATGACTTGTTTTTGCGGCGTGTTTTGGTGCGCGTGTTTATGGGCCCATCAATGTCATGTTATCTGTATTAAAGCTTTGTGGGTGCGACACGTATAGACATGTTTGTGGATGGCCTTGAAATATTAGTGCATGAAGTAGAAAGATTGTGCTCGTATGGAGAGAGAGAGAGAGAGAGAGAGAGAGAGAGAGAGAGAGAGAGAGAGAGAGAGAGAGAGAGAGAGAGAGAGAGAGAGAGAGAGAGAGAGAGAGAGAGAGAGAGAGAGAGAGAGAGAGAGAGAGAGAGAGAGAGAGAGAGAGAGAGAGAGAGAGAGAGAGAGAGAGAGAGAGAGAGAGAGAGAGAGAGAGACTGGTGTAGAGACTTTGTGCACGTATTATTACAGATTTCCGCTGGGCGTATACAGCAGTAGCGCCGCGTGTCTGACACCGAGCCAGTGTGTGCAGGCGGCTCTGTGCGGCGGGGCTCGGCGCGGGGGCCTGCAAGCCGGGTTTAGGG
>NC_066534.1:11121934-11179434 GCF_024679095.1 Eriocheir sinensis | reverse complement strand
ATATTAAGACGAATAAATGAAAGAACGTTATACTAGTTTCACATAACATCACTTTTAATTTATCTGTGTATGCTTCCTGTAGCGCCGGTAGGCTTTCTTGATGGGCTTCTTGGACGGCCCCAGCTCGGTAATGGCGCAGGCTAATTTTTTTTATAGTGGCTTCCGTGATTATGACTCTTGCTTGGTCCATGCTGACCCCTGGTGGTCCTCTTGACCAAATTCGCTGAAGTTAAACTTAATTGAAGATCCGGACAGCATGTGGGTAATCTTCCGCCACTCGGCGATGGTTTGGATAATCAGCGTGTTTCCGTGGGACTCGAACCTAGTCCACGCTCGGTCCTCAGGCTCACCACGCCCGCACGCTGACCACTTGGCCACCGCCTCCCCAGGAATCATTAAATCAGTACCAACATAAACCATTTCACATAATAGAGAGAAGTTGAGAGAGCGACTCAGAAGCGAAACTAAGTGGTTTAGCATAGAATATGCGATTTAAGAGCCGTTGAGAAATGTGAACGTGGCTGGCTATGTCCGTAGACTTTTCAGTTAGTGCAGCTGTGCGCCCAGATCAGTCTCTGTGTTCTAGGCATTTTAAAGTTGGTGTCAGTCTGGTGGAAATTTTGCTAAGAAGTCTTCTGCTGTTAGTGTCAAATGTGGCAGGAAGTTTCCCGAGAAATTACTTTTTTTTATTAATATTATGTGTACGCAAAATTTGTTAATTAGGCTGTGAGACTGACAGACAACCTCCAAAAGAGCACAGGAGAAGTTCAGCCAATCAGGAGAGGGCTGGTAACACTGCCAAGACACGAGAGGAGTACCGTTTGAATAGATTATTGTACTGAAATAAGATTGCTGTTTTGTCTAAGTTTTGTAACACAAGTGGCATGATAATATGTAATTAATGAAGAGAAAGCTAAATATTTCTCAGTCATTTGCCCGGACTGTGGCTGACGGTGTTGGTCAAGTGCAATGAGTGTAAACTATGTCTTACTATTTGTACCTCGGTGCGTGATCTGCTGACTCTGGTAAGGTAAATCAGCTGTGGATCGTCTTGAAGCAGTACTGAATAAATGTTCTTTATTCTGTGCAATTCATTGCTAAGTGCCGTTCACAAACAGGATTTTATCTGATGCTGCTGTAATGACACTATTGTATATTTCTGAATCATGGCTGACTGGCCAACCAAAATGAATAGAAAAGCAGTAAAATATTCATATGAAGGGTTTGTAGGCATTATGCAAGGAAGTTGAAAATAATGTACGTAAAAATGCACCAGAAATAACAAAGCCGCCGCACGATGTCGCAACACAGAGGCAAATATTAAAATTGTTTTATGTTAATAAATAAATAACTTATTTGTGTTAAATGCGCAATTTTATGTATAGTTTGTGTGCGGTGGTGAGTGTGTGTGTGTGTGTGTGTGTGTGTGTGTGTGTGTGAGAGGGGGGGAGGGGGGCATGATCGACACTGGTGAGGCGAACGTTTATATCCTTGGCGGTGGAGGCTTGATCGATGAAGCCGCCGCCGAGTATTGGGTGTCAGGCTGCCGCGGGTTGGGACAATACTCGTTTTCTTTCGCATCGCCTTCCTCTTTCTTGCCTTTCTTCTTCTCCTCTCCACCCTCTTCTCTTTCACCGCCCTTTCTTCTCGTCTTCCTCCCTCCTCTCTCCCCCTCCCATTTGTCAGCTTCTCCTCCTCCTTACTCCTCTCTCCTTATCGCCTCGCTGCTTCCCACATCTCACTTTCTTCCTCTTTTTCTGCTTTCCCTCAATAGTTCAACCTATTGGGGCATACGAGGAAGAAGTTACACATGTCTCGACGTGAAAGAATTGTGGAGGAAAGAGATAAGAGAGGGAGAGAAGCAATTTGCTATTCACAACCATCTCTCTCTCTCTCTCTCTCTCTCTCTCTCTCTCTCTCTCTCTCTCTCTCTCTCTCTCTCTCTCTCTCTCTCTCTCTCTCTCTCTCTCTCTCTCTCTCTCTCTCTCTCTCTCTCTCTCTCTCTCTCTCTGTATCTATCTATCTATCTATCTATCTATCTATCTATCTATCTATCTATCTATCTATTTATCTCTATCTCCCACGTTGACATGGACAGGCAAGGAAAGAATAACTAAAAGAGAAAAAGTGCTTTTCTTTACATCGTCACCATCATTGCCATCATCATCATAACCATCATGCTTTCATTCTTCCCGTCCCTTGCCATTTCCCTTCCCCCTTACCCCTTTTTTTCTTGCTGCAATAGTTCAGTCAGGCACGCAAACATTGACCTGATTGATGGTGTGCTTCCTGACACGAGCCACAAAGCGTGCTCGTCAGGCAGGAGCGACACGCGTGAACACCACCACCAAAACATTTCCGCAGCGGAGATGTCAGACGCGGCAAAGTTTATTCGGTTTGTTTTCACGGACGGATGAAACACGTGCGACAGCTGTCAAAAGTTTACTTGATAGATCGTCCTCTTGATGAAGATATCCAGTTTAATATTTGTAGGAGGCAGAAGCAAAACAATCGCTGCAAACACATCGCGAGAGCACTTGTCAGTCACGCAGATCTTTTTGCTAACTTATCTGCATCCTTATATTGGCACAGTTGTCGCAAAGTAGCAATACATCTTAACATGAGTATGGAGGGTATCCAGCCAAACGTTTGTAGCAAGCAAATGAAGATGTTTTAACTTGAAACAAATCAACAGAACACATGTCACTCGCTCTAACTATTCTGCTTTGCTCCACCCACTCACGTTCCTTGTCATTATAAACAGTAGTTCTTACATCACCGCCAGCACATCCCTAGAGTCAGGCGAGGACCTTTTTCTTTCAACACGCTTCTCGATCTCCATATAAAAACAGTTTTTTTGTTATTCAGAGTAACGGGCGTAATAGCGTAGGAATGGAGATGTCGTGTCTTATGGCCACCTTTCACATCCATCTCCAATATTCCGACAGTGTCTACTTATTCCCACGCTCCAAGAGGCCATACATCACTTTCGTTTTTGTGGACATAACGACCAGTCACGAGAATCGATGCGAACCTTGTAATGTTAGTTGCTCCTCTTGACAACAGATCTTTTCTTTTCAATATGAAGTCCCATCATGGAGGAGTCTCTCCATCCGTGCCTGTGAAGATATGTTTTAAGAAATGAAGGAATTGGAATAGGCATGTGTTTGGGTGAATATATGCTGCTGTTAATGAGAAAACAATTATCGTTTAATTTACTTTTTCATATTTTAAGCGTTTAACGTACTGGACATATTACACAAACAGGTTTTAAAATCCATGTTCCCAATTGTTTGAATTTTTTTTATATTATTCTCAATGAAAAGGATATTGAACAAGTCTTAGGCGCTTAAGGAGGTCGAGTAAATTTCTTTTTAGAGAACCTCAAAAGCGAATTCGGGTTGGCAAAGAGAATTAGCCGAGTTTCATGTGAGGAATGATAACGAATTCCTTCAGATGTCCGGTGGTTCAGGCGCTGCCTTCATAAGCCCGACCCACTTGCTGCCAAACTTGGACGCGCGGAGAAGTTAATTTCCTCACTCGCCGGGAAAATACGTTGTGACCTTCAGAAAAGAATTCAAGAACCGACTACAACAATACCTGTAATATTTCAACGTGCGGGGAAGCATGCTGCATTTAGACGGTAAATTCACAGAACTCTAGTGCACTACATTTTCTATTTTCGTTATGAATCTTTAGTAAGCTTCAATCGCTCTCCGATATCCCATTAGACTAAGGAGGATCATTTCGTTACCACGGTAAAGGTAATTGGATTTTAGCGGGTCTCACAGCGAAGGGTTTCTGCGTATACTTGGAATTTTACGTAAGAAGGTGATTTGCCTAGTATAGAAGAGCGTTGCCTCTGAAAAAGAGAATAATGAAAATAATTCGACGAACGAACAGAAGCTCATTGGCTAGACAAACGGTAAGGTCAGGAATGTCCTTGTCTCCTCAAGCTCCGATATTTATTACTATAATTGGGTCAAAACTGCATATTTTTTTACAACAAAGGAGACAGCTCAAGGGCACACACACACAAAAAAAACGGAAACAATAATAAAAGAAAGCCTGCTACTCGCTGCTCCTAAAAAGAAACCAAGGAGGTGTCCGAAAGATGGGTCAATTTACTTGAAATATTTTTTTTCTCAAGCTCATTCGTTTACCAGTGTAGCTGTGCAGCAAAAAAAAAAAAACAAGAGAATTATGAAAATTCTTAAATCAGAAATACTATTTGTCTTGCGCCTTCTTTCCCTCCCTTTTCATGGAGGCAGCAACTTGAAGAACTTTTAATATATATTTTTTCTTTACCATCGGTCTATCGTCTTCCTTCCTTTCCTTTTAAGATTAACCCCTAAGAACGGGAACGGGCCTTTGTCTACTACGACGGCCCGTCGCAGTTATGGCTGGGGCTATATATGTGCATACAAGGCACGCCGCGCGCACGTGTGCATGTACATATGTACATACACACGCGCACACACACGCCGAGGTACGCACACATATAGATAGTAAACACCCCTTCCCACTAAGTGGGTTGGGGCACAGGCGCACCAGGCGTCCTGTAGCTGACTTAAAAAATACAATCACGCACATACTCACACATAAACACCCACACATACATACACGCACTCTAACACGCCCACATATACAGAACAGAGAGCCTACCTGGGCGACTCATATGCCCGCACTAGGGCAGTAAGCGCCCTGTCGTCCAGGGCCCCCACCAAGGCTGGCGCTGATAGCCCCTTCCGGTTGGGAAGCAGGTTGCGCGTCGCACAGCACTCGAGGAGGTAGTGGAGGAGCGGCTGGAGGACCTCCTCCTCGCAGTAAGGGCACACGACAGGGGCAGGGTCATCAGGGTGAAGGACTGACGCACATTTGTAGCCGAGACGGAGGCGGCGGATGTTGGATGCCTCCTGTCTCGGCAGGTTTGGCGGTAGCTGGCGGGCCCCGGTGTTAGTGTTATCGTCTCTCATGCGAGGAAAAATAATTAACAGGTAACTGGAAAGAGCAACGCGCAGGAGGTACCTTATTATGCTTTACTCCTGGATCTGCCCCACGTGTTGAATCTCAAAGCTGATATCGTGACGTGAAATAAAACAAAGTCTCACAGTTGCCGACTCATATTTTTCTTCAACATAATTAAGAAGTGACAGGAAAGAACAGCGCGCAGGAGCTACCTTTTTTTTATACTTTAGTCCCTTACCTTCCTGATTTTCTTTTTAAAATCTGAGCTGCTCTGGGAACGTACAACAAAACAAAGTCACACATTCCTCGGATCATATTTTTCTTCCACGACGGCGCCGTGCGTATGATTAAGGGCGAGTCGCGCGTCGTATTGCCGGAGTCGTGAGGTCCTATCAACGGCCAACGTAAACACCATCTCTTAATTAGAAGCTCCAGGTATACCGTTAGGGATATATTTGGATAAGACGGGGACGGTAGGGGTAGAAGGAGGTGGGGGGGAGGTAATAAGATGGAGGGAACGTTTTTCATTGGATTCTCTCTCTCTCTCTCTCTCTCTCTCTCTCTCTCTCTCTCTCTCTCTCTCTCTCTCTCTCTCTCTCTCTCTCTCTCTCTCTCTCTCTCTCTCTCTCTCTCTCTCTCTCTCTCTCTCTCTCTCTCTCTCTCTCTCTCTCTCTCTCTCTCTCTCTCTCTCTCTCTCTCTCTCTCTCTCTCTCTCTCTCTCTCTCTCTCTCTCTCTCTCGGCTATAATAACCGAAGGCCCTTTTGTTACAGCTCCGTAATAACCTCTTTGTATGCTGAACGTCAATATCTCAGTGGATAAAATCTATTCAGACTTCTTAATTGCACGGTTTACTGGTCCGCCGGAAACACTGAACATTGAAAGAATAGAAGAAGAAACTGTAGTGAACACGGACAACATTGGAAGGATACAAGAAAATGAAAACACGGTGAACATTGAACCGATAGAAAGAGAAAATGTAGGAAACACGGACGTAGAGTTAAAGCAATGCGGTCAAAGGGGTCTTTTATATTATTTGTAGTTGTTGTAGTTGTTAAGTCGTAAAGGGTATTATGCATATATTTTTTTTATAACAGGAAATTAGTAAGAGAGAGAGAGAGAGAGAGTCTAGGGTGACGGTTTGCCATGTTTCGTTACTATAGTAATTATTTAATAATAATACTCAGAGAGAGAGAGAGAGAGAGAGCAAGTCTGCGGTGACGGTTTGCCATATTTCGTTACTATTGTAATTTTATAAAACTAATATTCAGAGAGAGAGAGAGAAACATGTGGTGCGCGCACACGCACACATACACTCACACAGACACACACACGCACAAACACACACACGCACAAACACACACACACACACACACACACACACACACACACACACACACACACACACACACACACACACACACACACACACACACACACACACACACACACACACACACACACACACACACACATACACCCGGATGAATACACAGGATGAGACAGCAAAGTTTACAGCAAGTTGTGTCCCTTCTTCTCACTGTCATCCGCGAGTTAATGCCCCGAAGAAGGGACGAGCTGCTGTCCTTGACGACGCCAATTACTGATCTTTTGCCTTTTTGCCTTGCCTACGTTTCGCCCTTTATAGTCCATTGATCTTTTTCCCTCATGTTCTGAACACCGAGATATGAGGTTACCCATTTTTACGTTCCCTTAACAAAAACAATACACTCTGACAGCAAGAGATATATACTGACTGTAGAAATAAATTGCGTTACATTCGAAAGAAGACAGTGGCAAAAGAAATATACGAAAAGTGTGTTTGGGTAAAATAAAAGGGAGAGAGAGAGAGAGAGAGAGAGAGAGAGAGAGAGTGCAATTAACAAACGGACTGCCAAAGAGAGCTATTTAGCCACTTAGGTAAATGGCACTGGAGTCAATTGTGGCCGCTGCTTCCTTCTAATACTTTATCGAGAGAAATGTGAAACAAATCCTGAGCGGTGGGTGGCTGTTCCTTGCATCACACGCCTGATTAGAGAGGTACACGAGATCGGGGAATGAAAACGAAGAGTGGAGACGATCGAAGCGTTGCGAATCGAATAGGTTTGGTAACACCTAAGGAAAATGAAGTTTAACTAGAGGTGATTAAAATGCAAACGGAAGGAAAAGGGGAATAGCTGTATAAGGAAGCGAAAGGTGGGACACGAGATAGGGGAATGAAAACGAAGAATGGAGACGATTGAAGCGTTGCATGTAGAATAATCGTAGGTTTGGTAATTGATACCTGCAGAAAAGGAAGATTAACTATAGGTGAATAAAAGGCAAACGGAAAGGAAAGTGGAAGAGCTGTATAATTAAGCGAAAGGTTAGTGTAACGGCAAGGTGCTCAAGAAGGAAGGAATAATGGAGACGAATGGGGAAAAAAAAAACTTGATGGTTTAAATAAGGAGGAAAATCAGAAAAAAATATATTATTGAGGACACGAAAGAGGGAAAAGCAAAAGATGATAAGAAGGGAAGAAGAAGATTATGAAAAATATGACGAAATACAAAGGAGTGAATCAAATTGAGAGAAAAACCGGATGCAGAATAATGCAGAAAAATGGCTGAGGAGAAAAGAGTGAACAGAGAGATAGGGAAAGTGAGATGTGAAACGATGAGGATGTTGAATACGGGAGTGTGACGTAAAGAGCTGATATGATCCGTTCCGCAATGTAGTTTGTTTTATCCTCATTGCTGTTGGAACGTGGACACTACGCGGATATTACCAATTATTTTCATGTTGTTAGTAGGGAAGGATTCTATTACTACTACTATTACTTCTTTTTCCTCCTCTTCTTTTTTTTTTCCTTTCTCTTTCTTTTCTTCTTCTTCTTCTTCTTCTTCTTCTTCTTCTTCTTCTTCTTCTTCTTCTTCTTCTTCTTCTCATCCTTCTCCTCCTTTTTCTTCTTCTACTACTACTACTACTACTTACTACTACAGTACTACTATTACTGCTACTACTTCTACTACTACTACTACTACTTCTATTACTACTACGACTGCTACTACTACTACTACTACTACTACTACTACTACTACTACTACTACTACTACTTTTTCTACTACGTAAAAGATACCTCCACCCATGTTTATTTTTCCGACACATAATCATGGAGGGCTCTATAGCTTGGAGGTCATTAGCCCCAGCTCTGTTCGCTTATGACTGCGGCATCCAACCATATCATTAATACTATTAAGCACTAAATTTATACATAACACCGTATCATCTATTGCGTCTAGATCTCCTTTTCCGTCCCTACTCATGTCACTCCCGACCCACCCTAATGTCACTCTGAACCACTGTGGCCTCATAGTCCATATTGGAGATGTTTGTGGCTTTTGGGCCAGAGTGTCTGGTGCCCCTGATGCTTAGGATGGCCGACCTGAGAAGGGGGAACGAGAGGCTACTGCTACTGCTGCTGCTGCTACTACTACTGCTGCTGCTGCTGCTACTACTACTACTACTACTACTACTACTACTACTACTACTACTACTAATAATAATAATAATAATATGATTTTAATAACGAGGCATAGCAAACTTGAAATTGCTACTACTATTATCACACACACACACACACACACACACACACACACACACACACACACACACACACACACCGAAATAAAACAAAACGACACAAAAAATCACGCTTCCTCTCCGTGCTTCCTCTCGATCCATCACTGCTATCTCCCACCGGCACACGCGGGGAAACCTCTCTCGCTTTTACGGTGTCTGAAAGTCGCTTACGCATTTTGATATTTGCTCCTTAACTAAAAGATCAAAATTATATTCTGGTCAATGGATCATCATGACAATCGCCTGAAAGCATCTGGGTTTGTCAACATCAGGAATGAGTTTCCCTTTTTCCGAATCAATAATTTTTTTAGTATGTTTTCTTTGTTTATTTTTTAGTTCAAACGTAAATAGCAGTCCACCAGGTAGCCTACAGTTTTTTCGTTAATTTAGATATATTTTGAGGCATATAATCTCTACCCAACAAAGACAAGTGTGTCGTGCTACATACGCGTCGCTACAAAAAAGAATATTGTAATCTTCGAGATTTTTTGTAAGGTGTAATAGCTAATGAACATCAGGAGAGGCTGAGTGGTTAGCGTGCGGGGCCCGCATTCATCACGCCATGGACTTATTCCCGTGTCACTGAGATCAAAGGGAACCTATAGTTTTATCTCCGCGGGTTGGGCCTTTCCTTTGGTCAATCATTATTTATCATTTACGTGAACTCTTTAGAAGTGTGGTCTCTCCTTGGAAGTGTGACTCTTGCTAGTTCGCTTCATTCAAAAAAGCTTTAACTAATGTATTAATCTATATCGGTAACTTACTTAACCCAGTCGCCAAAGTAACCAAACTTCAACTCTTCCGTTTAAAATGCCAAGAAGTATCCGCCAAACTGCGTTCCCTCCACCAGCGATGCAAAGAGGCTGGGATCACACGACATGCCAGAGTAGCGTTCTTTGGTCCCCTCCTCGGCAGCAATCAGATACACGACCCCCACAGAGCTTATGTTAGGTTTATGTAAGGCGGGCGGAGGCAGAAATAGACTGGAGAGGCTTGTTTGGCGATGAATATTGGAGCAGAAGGAGGAAACATAGACACGCGGATACATGGCAATAAAAAAAGTAGGAGGAATAGGAGAAGGAGGGGGTCGAGGAGGAGGAGGAGGAGGAGGAGGGCTGGGAAAGAGAAGGAAGAGGAGGAGGAGGAGGAAAAAAACATCAAAGGGTGTGTTGCCTCTGAGTCCCACGAACCAAGGTAAGAAACGGGATGAGCTTTGGTGACTGCTACTATTTTTTCTTCCTCCGCCGCGTGTCTCCCTTCCTACCTGTTGGTCCGTGGCTCCTCTTTGCTCTCCCCTCCCTCATTTCCATTCTACTTCGTCTTTTCTGTTTCGTTTCTTGTCTTGATCTGTTGTATGTTTTCTTGTTTTTCTTTCCTGTTCCTTTCTCTCGTTCTCTTACCTTTCTCTTGTTCTTTTTACCAAGTCTTCTGTTTGTTTTCTTGTCTTGATATTTTGCTTATTTTTCTTCTTCTGATTTTTTGCATGTTTTCTTGTTTTTCTTTCCTGTTCCTTTTGTCTCGTTTTCTTACTTTTCTTTTTTTCTTTTACCAAGTCTTCTTTTTGTTTTCTTGTCTTGATATTATGCTTATTTTTCTTGTTTTCTTGCCTGATCCTTTTTTCTCGTTCTCTTGCTTTTCTTTTCTTCTCTTCATTTCCAGTCTTTGCTCGTTTCCTATTTTTATCATTCTCCAATCTTCTGTTCCTAATTTTAATCTTTGTTCGCTGTTTCCTGCACTCATTATTTTCTCTTCCATTTGCCTGTTTGTTCGATTTTGCTTCTGTTCATGATCCTTTCATTTCGCCTTCTTATTTTTTCTTTATTATCATTTACATTTCGTCTTCGTTCGGAGCCACGGACCAACAGGTAGGGAGGGAGACACACGGCGGAGGAAGAAAAAGTAGCAGCAGTCACCAAAGCTCATTCCGTTTCTTACATTGGTTCGTGGGACTCGGAGGCAACACACCCTTTGATGTCTTCTTCCTCCTCGTCCTCGTCTTCCTTCTCTTTCCCCCTCCTCCTCCTCGTCCCCCTCCTTCTTCTATTCCTCCTACTTTTTTTTATTGCCATGTATCTAATTCTACTTCACGACTGAAGTGTTAAGGGTAGTAATTTCCTCTTATTTCTCTATTTACTGTAAAGTTTCCATGTTCCTTTCTTCCTTAAAGGCACATGGTGTTTTAACTATTTCCTGCCGGCACCTTGCCGGAGGGAGAGGTGGGTGTGGAGGAGCCTTCATCTGTTCTGTCCTGTCCTATCACACGTAAATTACTAGAGTCTGTTCAAAGTCAGTGTTCCTCTGGCGCCTAGGCAGCATTTGTAACGACGCACCTGATTGGCTGGGCTCCCCCCTCGACTCTCGCCCCGATTGGCTGGCTTCCTCTCCGTCTCTCGTGGAGGCGAGTTACTCAGACAAGTCATTCATGCTCTTGGTGATGAATGTTTCTTATATTATTTGCCTCAGGTCATATTGTACAAGATGGGCTAGGCAATTATACTTAACACCGTTATACGCAGCAGTGATTGCAGACCATAAATATGCTTGTCACAACTCATTAAAAAAAAAAAATATTGACGAGTATAAGTGAAAGAACGGGTCTGAAATTTACTGATATTTGCAGCAAATATTGAGTCATTTCTGATACAATCATAAGAACATAAGAACATAAGAACAGGAGTCTGCAAGAGGCCGGTAGACCTGTACAAGGCAGCTACTTTGAACTTAAGCTCCCGTGTAGCTCCCGTGTATCTAACCCCACCTAATATCGCTGTCCATGAATTTATCTAATCTATTTTTGAATGTGACAATTGTATTGGCACTCACCACATGACTGCTAAGCCTATTCCACTTATCCACCACCCTGTTAGTAAACCAATTTTTGTCTATGTCGCTGTTGAATCTGAATATATCCAGTTTAAACCCATTACTTCGTGTCCTACCCGGTTCTCTTACCAACAAAACATTATGAATATCTCCCTTATTAAGGCCCTTCATCCATTTATAAACCTCGATCATGTCTCCACGCACCCTTCGCCTTTCTAGAGAATGCAAGTTTAACTGTTTGAGTCTTTCCTTGTATAGCAAGTTTCTCAACCCCTGAATCATCTTAGTCATCCTCCTCTGCACCGATTCTAACATTTTGATATCCATTCTATAGTAAGGTGACCAGAACTGAACCGCATAGTCAAGATGAGGTCTAACTAATGCTAAATATAGTTTGAGGAAGACTTAGGCGCTTCTGTTGCTTACGCTCCTTGAAATAAATCCCAGTACCCTGTTTGCTCGATTTCTAGCTTGAATGCATTGTGCCCTTGGACGGAGATCAGAGCTCACTAAGACCCCTAAATCTCTCTCGCACCCAGACCTGCTTATGAGAGTGTCATTTAAGCAATAGTTATGTGAGGGGTTGTTCCTACCTACACTCAGAATACTGCAATTCCCTACATTGAACTCCATCTGCCATTTACCCGCCCAGTCATACAATCTGTTTAGTTCCCCCTGGAGAATACTAGCGTCCTGATCCGACTCAATTGCTCTACCGATCTTGGTATCATCTGCAAACTTACTGACATCACTACTAATTCCTGTATCTAAGTCATTGATATAAATAATAAACAAAAGTAGACCTAATACCGAACCTTGTGGGACCCCACTCGTAACACATCTCCAGTCAGATCTGTTACCATTGATTTGCACTCTTTGCTTCCTGTTGCTAAGCCACGCCTTGACCCAGTTCAAAACTTTACCCTCTACTCCGTGAGCCTGTAATTTAAGCAACAGTCGTTGGTGAGGAACTTTGTCAAACGCTTTACTAAAATCAAGATAGATTACATTATAATTTTCATCTCTGTCTACCGCCTCAAATACTTTATTGTAGAAGGACAAGAGATTGGTGAGGCATGACCTACCTTTCGTGAACCCATGCTGCGAGTCGTGAATTAAGCTGTGTTTCTCTAAATGCTCCCGAATGTTCCTGGCTATTATGGACTCCGGCATCTTGCTTATAACCGATGTTAAGCTAAATGGGCGATAGTTTGAAGCAGCTAACCTGTCCCCGTTTTTTAAAATTGGCGTCAAAATTATCGCCCAATTAGCTTAACATCGGATATAGGCAAGATACTGGAGGCCATAATAGCCAGGAACATTCGGAAGCATCTAGAGAAACATTGTTTAATTCTCGACTCGCAACATGGGTTCACGAAAGGTAGGTCATGCCTCACCAATCTCTTGTCTTTTATTAAAAAAAGTATTTGAGGTGGTAGACAGAGAAGAAAATTATGATGTATGTATAAAGAATCAGGTGCGTCGTTACAAATGCTGCCTAGGGGCCGGAGGAACACCTACTTTGAAAACTTTTTTTAATTGCTCCTTGCAAGAGCAATGATGAAAGAGGAAGAAGAGAAAAAAAAGATGAAAAGAAGGGAGACAGGGAGGAAAGAAGCAATTTCCAGCTTTCGTCATCGGCCGCCATCAACACAGCCGCCTCCCCATCAACATAACCCTCGCCTCTCTTCACCATCTCACATTGTCCTTAGCACAACATTTCTCTCTCACCTGTATTTTCTTTTTGTTTGGGTTAAACTGTTGGTTTGGACGCAACCATCGGCGTGGCGAGAACCCGTCCTGGTCCGGACCTGGCGGCCCCAAGGAGAGCACCGCCTCGCTTCTGCACTTGGGGATCCCCCACCCCACGAGGCCGTGCTGCTCCTGGCCACCGAGCCACTACTCCGCCACCACGACCACGGCGGCCCTCAACACGCCCTGGCCGTCCACGCTAGCAGCACCAGGAGGGACTACGCCACCACCCTCCACCGCGGACTGCACGACCCACCGCGGCGATGTGTGTGTTCGTCCTGTCTTCATCGTCGTCTTTGTCAGACTCGCGGCTCCTCCCACCGTCATAGTCACCTGTATGTTCGTCCTGTCTTCATCGTCGTCTTTGTCAGACTTGCGGCTCCTCCCACCGTCATAGTCACCTGTATGTTCGTCCTGTCTTCATCGTCGTCTTTGTCAGACTCGCGGCTCCTCCCACCGTCATAGTCACCTGTATGTTCGTCCTGTCTTCATCGTCGTCTTTGTCCCGACTCGCGAGTCACCTGTATGTGAATATGGGGCCGCTGCCCCCGCCGCCCCTGCCGACGCCCTCCCCCTTGGCAAGGGCGGTGTATCATCATCATCATCATCATCATCATGTGAATATGGGGCCGCTGCCCCCGCCGCCCCTGCCGACGGCCTCCCCCTTGGCAAGGGCGGTGTATCATCATCATCATCATCATGTGAATATGGGGCCGCTGCCCCCGCCGCCCCTGCCGACGCCCTCCCCCTTGGCAAGGGCGGTGTATCATCATCATCATCATCATGTGAATATGGGGCCGCTGCCCCCGCCGCCCCTGCCGACGGCCTCCCCCTTGGCAAGGGCGGTGTATCATCATCATCATCATCATGTGAATATGGGGCCGCTGCCCCCGCCGCCCCTGCCGACGGCCTCCCCCTTGGCAAGGGCGGTGTATCATCATCATCATCATCATCAGGGGCCGCGGCCCCCACCGCCCCTGCCGACGGCCTCCCCCTTGGCAAGGGTGGTGCATCATCATCATCATGCCGCCCCTGCCGACGGCCTCCCCCTTGGCAAGGGTGGTGCATCATCATCATCATCATCATGTGAATATGGGGCCGCTGCCCCCGCCGCCCCTGCCGACGGCCTCCCCCTTGGCAAGGGCGGTGTATCATCATCATCATCATCATCATGTGAATATGGGGCCGCCGCCCCTGCCGACGCCCTCCCCCTCTGCCGGGGCGGTACCCCCGTCATCATCTCAACCTGTCCATGGGTGTGGGGTCCTCCTTCCCCCCCCAGCCCCTGGCGAGGCTCTCTCTTACTCTGATTACACTTTTCTCTTACTATACTAAACAGCCGTTAGCCTATTTTAACCTTTCCATAACTCTTGGTTTTCAATAATCGTTGTTTCCACAGTAACAAAACAATTAAGCTTCAGACACAGCCACAAGTACACACAACTGTCTCTGGACGCACGGCCAAACGCTGCCCTGGACGCTGGTTCCTTTTGCTCTTTATGTTGACAGACTGATAAGCTGTGCAGCAGCGGCGAGGCGGTGTTGTGGCTCTTAATATAAAGAATGAGATAATGGCAGCATCGCTGAAAAGGCGCTCTATTAAGATTCGCAGATTCTCATACCGAGCGAGCTCCGCCTATTCGTCACATGGACCAACCATGTAACGCAGAAGGGGGTGCTGGGCGCCAGGCTTGGTGTTACCGTGTTACAGATGGAGGAATGTTATATCGTGCCGCGTCACCCAGCACCACAAGTACAAGGTAACAGACTTCATGAAAATCTCCAGTAGTTGCCAGTAAATTATTTAACTGGAGGTTACAAAGTGTCGTCAATAAGAGATTCAGTCTATCAGAAAATAAAGTAACGTTATTGAGAATATTATATTGAGTCTGCTGGCGGAGTGATGTTGGCGTTACTGCTTTTTCAGCGGGTGGCTGGAGGAGTTGGTGTTACAGGGGCGAGGGTAACTGTTGGTAAGGCGTTACATAATACATAACCAGCCCACTATTACTAATTTACTTTTATATATGCTAATCGCCATTACCATCATCATCATTAGCAGCAGCATAGCAGCATAAGTATAAACATTTCGGATCCGTTTTTTAACTTATACTCGTCAATATTTAATTACTTTTTGTTTTACCGAGTTGTGACGAGCATATTTAGGATCTATAATTACTGCTGCATTTGATGGTGTTAAGTGAAATTGTCTATCATGTATGAGATGTGAGATAAGGTTAATAATGATAAAAAAAAACTTAACACCAAGGGCATGTATGGGTGACTTGCCTTCACGATAGCCGAGAGAGGAAGCCAGCCTGCCAGGCCGTGAGCCGAGAGAGGAGACCAGCCAATCAGGTGCGGCGCTAAAAACACTGCTTAGGCGCCTGAAGAACACTTACTTTGAAGAGACGGTAGTTGCTGTTTCTATCATAGTGGTTTGAAGAGTATGATTCCTTATTGTAGTTATTTCATTTGCAGTATGTGTGTGTGTGCTTGTGTGTGTGCTTGTGTGTGTGTGTCTGTGTGTGTGTGTGTGTGTGTGTGTGTGTGTGTGTGTGTGTGTGTGTGTGTGTGTAAAACCACAACTTTTTGCAGATGAAATCACGCCCCCCCTGTATCCAGCTCACGCCCCTCTAGGGGGGCGCCCCCCCCAGTCTGGAAACCACTGCGCTAGAGGAACACTTACTTTGGACAATTTTTTTAATAGCTCCTTACAAGAGCAATGATGAAATCGGAAGGAGATAAAAAAGTTGGAAAGAAGGGAGACAGGGAGGAAATAAGCAATTTCCAGCTTTCGTCATCGGCCGCCATCAACACAGCCGCCTCCCCATCAACATAACCCTCGCCTCTCTTCACCATCTCACATTGTCCTTAGCACAACATTTCTCTCTCACCTGTATTTTCTTTTTGTTTGGGTTAAACTGTTGGTTTGGACGCAACCATCGGCGTGGCGAGAACCCGTCCTGGTCCGGACCTGGCGGCCCCAAGGAGAGCACCGCCTCGCTTCTGCACTTGGGGATCCCCCACCCCACGAGGCCGTGCTGCTCCTGGCCACCGAGCCACTACTCCGCCACCACGACCACGGCGGCCCTCAACACGCCCTGGCCGTCCACGCTAGCAGCAGCAGGAGGGACTACGCCACTACCCTCCACCGCGGACTGCACGACCCACCGCGGCGATGTGTGTGTTCGTCCTGTCTTCATCGTCGTCTTTGTCAGACTCGCGGCTCCTCCCACCGTCATAGTCACCTGTATGTTCGTCCTGTCTTCATTGTCGTCTTTGTCAGACTTGCGGCTCCTCCCACCGTCATAGTCACCTGTATGTTCGTCCTGTCTTCATCGTCGTCTTTGTCAGACTCGCGGCTCCTCCCACCGTCATAGTCACCTGTATGTTCGTCCTGTCTTCATTGTCGTCTTTGTCCCGACTCGCGAGTCACCTGTATGTGAATATGGGGCCGCTGCCCCCGCCGCCCCTGCCGACACCCTCCCTCTTGGCAAGGGCGGTGTATCATCATCATCATCATGTGAATATGGGGCCGCTGCCCCCGCCGCCCCTGCCGACGGCCTCCCCCTTGGCAAGGGCGGTGTATCATCATCATCATCATCATGTGAATATGGGGCCGCTGCCCCCGCCGCCCCTGCCGACGGCCTCCCCCTTGGCAAGGGTGGTGCATCATCATCATCATCATCATGTGAATATGGGGCCGCTGCCCCCGCCGCCCCTGCCGACGGCCTCCCCCTTGGCAAGGGCGGTGTATCATCATCATCATCATCATCATCATGTGAATATGGGGCCGCTGCCCCCGCCGCCCCTGCCGACGCCCTCCCCCTTGGCAAGGGCAGTGTATCATCATCATCATCATCATGTGAATATGGGGCCGCTGCCCCCGCCGCCCCTGCCGACGCCCTCCCCTTTGGCAAGGACGGAGTATCATCATCATCATGTGAATATGGGGCCGCTGCCCCCGCCGCCCCTGCCGACGGCCTCCCCCTTGGCAAGGGCGGTGTATCATCATCATCATCATGTGAATATGGGGCCGCTGCCCCCGCCGCCCCTGCTGACGGCCTCCCCCTTGGCAAGGGCGGTGTATCATCATCATCATCACCATATCATCTTGTGAATATGGGGCCGCTGCCCCCGCCGCCCCTGCCGACGCCCTCCCCCTTGGCAAGGACGGAGTATCATCATCATCATCTTGTGAATATGGGGCTGCTGCCCCTGCCGACGCCCTCCCCCTCTGCCGGGGCGGTACCCCCATCATCATCTCAACCTGTCCATGGGTGTGGGGTCCTCCTCCCACCCCCAGCCCCTGGCGAGGCTCTCTCTTACTCTGATTACACTTTTCTCTTACTATACTAAACAGCCATTAGCCTATTTTAACCTTGCCATAACTCTTGGTTTTCAATAATCGTTCTTTCCACAGTAACAAAACAATTAAGCTTCAGACACAGCCACAGGTACACACAACTGTCTCTGGACGCACGGCCAAACGCTGCCCTGGACGCTGGTTCCTTTACGTCCGCGTGTTGGTTGCACTTTTAAGCTCTTTATGTTGACAGACTGATAAGCTGTGCAACAGCGGCGAGGCGGTGTTGTGGCTCTTAATATAAAGAATGAGATAATGGCAGCATCGCTGAAAAGGCGCTCTATTAAGATTAGCAGATTCTCATACCGAACGAGCTCCGCCTATTCGTCACATCGACCAACCATGTAACGCAGAAGGGGGTGCTGGGCCCCAGGCGTGGTGTTACCGTGTTACAGATGGAGGAATGTTATATCGTGCCGCGTCACCCAGCACCACAAGTACAAGGTAACAGACTTCATGAAAATCTCCAGTAGTTGCCAGTAAATTATTTAACTGGAGGTTACAAAGTGTCGTCAATAAGAGATTCAGTCTATCAGAAAATAAAGTAACGTTATTGAGAG
This sequence comes from Eriocheir sinensis, assembly GCF_024679095.1. Lineage (NCBI taxonomy): Eukaryota > Metazoa > Arthropoda > Malacostraca > Decapoda > Varunidae > Eriocheir > Eriocheir sinensis. The sequence goes on along the minus strand of NC_066534.1, from coordinate 11,161,343 downwards.
TATTATATTGAGTCTGCTGGCGGAGTGATGTTGGCGTTACTGCTTTTTCAGCGGGTGGCTGGAGGAGTTGGTGTTACAGGGGCGAGGGTAACTGTGGAGAAGGCGTTACATAATACATAACCAGCCCACTAGTATTAATTTACTTTTATATATGCTAATCGCCATTACCATCATCATCATTAGCAGCAGCATAGCAGCATAAGTATAAACATTGGGCGGTGACCCATGAACTCAACCCGGTGTTGGTGCCCGACTTTAGAAGAGCTGATTATGAGGGGCTCAGAAAACACCTTGAGGAGGTAAATTGGGAAACCTTAGGGCTGGATGAGGGCCAGATCTCAGGGCTGGAACCGGAAAGACAGGGGAACCATGTAGAAATGACCTACAATAATTTAGTTAGAGAAATTGCAGAGGGTCACAGACAGCATATCCCTTTCCAAGCACGTAGGAAGGAAAATAACGACCCCAAATGGATGACCCGCAGACTCAAGCATGAAATAGGCTTGAAGAGAGGAATTTATAGGAAAATAAAGAACGGAGAGATCCACCTCAGGGGTAGGTATGTTGAGCTAGCCAGGTCGGTGAAGAAGAACACCCGCCTTGCAAAAAGAAATTATGAGATTAGGGTAGCCAACGAGGCCAAGAGCGATCCCAAGGGCTTCTTCAAATTGTACAGGACGAAAACAAGGGACAGAATTGGACCGTTGAAAACAAACACGGGCGAGCTCGTTGAGAATGGAGAAGATATGAGCCAAATGATGAATGACTATTTCCTCTCAGTTTTCACGCAGGAAAATCTAACAACCATTCCGGAGAGAGTTCAGATATATGAGGGTGACGGGAACGACAAGTTGAGGGATGTGATCATCACTAGGCAAGTAGTCCAGGATGAGATTGGTAGGTTGAAGAAAAACAAATCGCCGGGCCCAGACGAAGTATTTCCAAGGGTTCTGAAAGAGTGCAAGGAAGTCCTTAGTGGCCCTCTTGCCGATATCTTTAAAATGTCGGTAAATTCTGGGTATGTGCCCAATCAATGGAAAGTAGCTAATGTGACGCCGATTTTCAAAAAGGGAGACAAGTCAGCCACCTCAAACTATCGCCCAATTAGCTTAACATCAGTTGTGGGAAAGATGTTAGAGTCGATTATAGCCAGGAGCATTCGGGACCATCTAGAAAAGCATAATTTAATTCATGACTCACAACATGGGTTCACAAAGGGTAGGTCTTGCCTTACTAACCTGTTGTCCTTCTATACTAAAGTAATCGAGGCGGTTGACAGAGATGAAAACTATGACATATTATATCTAGATTTCAGTAAAGCGTTCGACAAAGTCCCTCATCACCGGCTATTACTAAAATTACAGGCTCACGGCGTAGATGGGAAAGTTTTGAGCTGGATCAGGGCGTGGCTTAGTGGTAGGAAGGAGAGAGTGCAAATCAATGGTAGGAAATCTGAATGGGGCAGTGTTACGAGTGGAGTCCCACAGGGGTCGGTGCTGGGTCCTCTGCTTTTTATTATTTACATCAATGACTTGGACACAGGAATCAGTAGCGATGTCAGTAAGTTCGCAGATGATACCAAGATCGGTAGAGTAATCCAATCAGACAGCGACGCTACCGTTCTCCAGGATGAGCTTGACAGACTATATGATTGGGCGAGGAAGTGGCAGATGGAATTCAATGTCGGGAAGTGTAGCATTTTGAGTGTAGGTAGGAATAACCCCTCACAATTACTCCTTAAATGATACTCCTCTAAGCAGGTCTGGGCGTGAGAGAGACTTGGGAGTCCTAGTGAGCGCTGACCTCCGTCCTAGGGCTCAATGCATTCAGGCTAAAAATCGGGCAAACAGAGTACTAGGTTTCATCTCAAGGAGCGTGAGCAATAGGAGCGCTGAAGTCATCCTCAAACTTTACTTAGCACTAGTTCGACCTCATCTCGATTATGCAGTTCAGTTCTGGTCCCCCTATTATAGAATGGATATCAAGATGTTAGAATCAGTACAGAGGAGGATGACGAAGATGATTCAGGGGGTGAGGAACTTGCCTTATGAAGACAGGCTAAAGCAGTTAAATCTACACTCTCTAGAAAGGCGAAGGGTGCGAGGAGACTTGATCGAAGTTTATAAATGGATGAAGGGATTTAATAAAGGGGATGTCAATAAAATTTTGAGAGTGAAAGAGCCAGGTAGGACGCGTGGCAATGGTTTTAAGTTAGACAAATTCAGATTCAACAAAGACATAGGCAAGAATTGGTTCACTAATAGAGTGGTGGACGAATGGAACAGGCTTGGGAGCCATGTTGTGGGTGCCAATACCATAGATACATTCAAGAAGAGGTTAGATAAAGCCATGGATGGTGAGGTAAGGTGGGGTTGAGTGTACAGGAGCTGCCTTGTATAGGCCAACCGGCCTCTTGCAGACTCCTTACGTTCTTATGTTCTTATGTTCTTATGTTATTTCGGATCCGTTTTTGAACTTATACTCGTCAATATTTAATTACTTTTTGTTTTACCGAGTTGTGACGAGCACATTTAGGATCTATAATTACTGCTGCGTTTGATGGTGTTAAGTGAAATTGTCTATCATGTATGAGATGTGAGATAAGGTTAATAATGATAAAAAAAAACTTAACACCAAGAGCATGTATGGGTGACTTGCCTTCACGATAGCCGAGAGAGGAAGCCAGCCTGTCAGGCCGTGAGCCGAGAGAGGAGACCAGCCAATCAGGTGCGGCGCTAAAAACACTGCTTAGGCGCCTGAAGAACACTTACTTTGAAGAGACGGTAGTTGCTGTTTCTATCATAGTGGTTTGAAGAGTATGATTCCTTATTGTAGTTATTTCATTTGCAGTATGTGTGTGTGTGCTTGTGTGTGTGCTTGTGTGTGTGTGTGTCTGTGTGTGTGTGTGTGTGTGTGTGTGTGTGTGTGTGTGTGTGTGTGTGTGTGTGTGTGTGTGTGTGTGTGTGTGTGTGTAAAACCACAACTTTTTGCAGATGAAATCACGCCCCCCCTGTATCCAGCTCACGCCCTCTAGGGGCGCCCCCAGTCTGGAAACCACTGCGCGAGAGGAACACTTACTTTGGACAATTTTTTAATAGCTCATAAGAGCAATGATGAAATCGGAAGGAGATAAAAAAGATGGAAAGAAGGGAGACAGGGAGGAAAGAAGCAATTTCCAGCTTTCGTCATCGTCCGCCATCAACACAGCCGCCTCCCCATCAACATAACCCTCGCCTCTCTTCACCATCTCACATTGTCCTTAGCACAACATTTCTCTCTCACCTGTATTTTCTTTTTGTTTGGGTTAAACTGTTGGTTTGGACGCAACCATCGGCGTGGCGAGAACCCGTCCTGGTCCGGACCTGGCGGCCCCAAGGAGAGCACCGCCTCGCTTCTGCACTTGGGGGATCCCCCACCCCACGAGGCCGTGCTGCTCCTGGCCACCGAGCCACTACTCCGCCACCACGACCACGGCGGCCCTCAACACGCCCTGGCCGTCCACGCTAGCAGCAGCAGGAGGGACTACGCCACTACCCTCCACCGCGGACTGCACGACCCACCGCGGCGATGTGTGTGTTCGTCCTGTCTTCATCGTCGTCTTTGTCAGACTCGCGGCTCCTCCCACCGTCATAGTCACCTGTATGTTCGTCCTGTCTTCATTGTCGTCTTTGTCAGACTTGCGGCTCCTCCCACCGTCATAGTCACCTGTATGTTCGTCCTGTCTTCATCGTCGTCTTTGTCAGACTCGCGGCTCCTCCCACCGTCATAGTCACCTGTATGTTCGTCCTGTCTTCATCGTCGTCTTTGTCAGACTCGCGGCTCCTCCCACCGTCATAGTCACCTGTATGTTCGTCCTGTCTTCATCGTCGTCTTTGTCAGACTCGGCTCCTCCCACCGTCATAGTCACCTGTATGTTCGTCCTGTCTTCATTGTCGTCTTTGTCAGACTCGCGGCTCCTCCCACCGTCATAGTCACCTGTATGTTCGTCCTGTCTTCATCGTCGTCTTTGTCAGACTCGCGGCTCCTCCCACCGTCATAGTCACCTGTATGTTCGTCCTGTCTTCATTGTCGTCTTTGTCCCGACTCGCGAGTCACCTGTATGTGAATATGGGGCCGCTGCCCCCGCCGCCCCTGCCGACACCCTCCCTCTTGGCAAGGGCGGTGTATCATCATCATCATCATGTGAATATGGGGCCGCTGCCCCCGCCGCCCCTGCCGACGGCCTCCCCCTTGGCAAGGGCGGTGTATCATCATCATCATCATCATGTGAATATGGGGCCGCTGCCCCCGCCGCCCCTGCCGACGGCCTCCCTCTTGGCAAGGGCGGTGTATCATCATCATCATCATGTGAATATGGGGCCGCTGCCCCCGCCGCCCCTGCTGACGGCCTCCCCCTTGGCAAGGACGGTGTATCATCATCATCATCATCATGTGAATATGGGGCCGCTGCCCCCGCCGCCCCTGCTGACGGCCTCCCCCTTGGCAAGGGCGGTGTATCATCATCATCATCATCATGTGAATATGGGGCCGCAGCCCCGCCGCCCCTGCTGACGGCCTCCCCCTTGGCAAGGGCGGTGTATCATCATCATCATCATGTGAATATGGGGCCGCTGCCCCCGCCGCCCCTGCTGACGGCCTCCCCCTTGGCAAGGACGGTGTATCATCATCATCATCATGTGAATATGGGGCTGCTGCCCCCGCCGCCCCTGCCGACGCCCTCCCCCTTGGCAAGGGCGGTGTATCATCATCATCATCATCATGTGAATATGGGGCCGCTGCCCCCGCCGCCCCTGCCGACGCCCTCCCCCTTGGCAAGGGCGGTGTATCATCATCATCATCATCATGTGAATATGGGGCCGCTGCCCCCGCCGCCCCTGCTGACGGCCTCCCCCTTGGCAAGGACGGTGTATCATCATCATCATCATCATCATGTGAATATGGGGCTGCTGCCCCCGCCGCCCCTGCCGACGGCCTCCCCCTTGGCAAGGGCGGAGGATCATCATCATCATCATATCATCTTGGGAATATGGGGCCGCTGCCCCGCCGCCCCTGCCGACGCCCTCCCCCTTGGCAAGGGCGGTGTATCATCATCATCATCATCATGTGAATATGGGGCCGCTGCCCCGCCGCCCTGCTGACGGCCTCCACCGTGGCTAGGACGGTGTATCATCATCATCATCATCATCATGTGAATATGGGGCTGCTGCCCCCGCCGCCCCTGCCGACGGCCTCCCCCTTGGCAAGGGCGGTGTATCATCATCATCATCATCATATCATCTTGTGAATATGGGGCCGCTGCCCCCGCCGCCCCTGCCGACGCCCTCCCCTTTGGCAAGGACGGAGTATCATCATCATCATCATGTGAATATGGGGCCGCCGCCCCTGCCGACGCCATCCCCCTCTGCCGGGGCGGTACCCCCGTCATCATCTCAACCTGTCCATGGGTGTGGGGTCCTCCTCCCCCCCCCATACCCAGGCGAGGCTCCCTCTTACTCTGATTACACTTTTTTCTTACTATACTAAACAGCCCTTAGCCTATTTTAACCTTTCCATAACTCTTGGTTTTCAATAATCGTTCTTTCCACAGTAACAAAACAATTAAGCTTCAGACACAGCCACAGGTACACACAACTGTCTCTGGACGCACGGCCAAACGCTGCCCTGGACGCTGGTTCCTTTACGTCCGCGTGTTGGTTGCACTTTTAAGCTCTTTATGTTGACAGACTGATAAGCTGTGCAACAGCGGCGAGGCGGTGTTGTGGCTCTTAATATAAAGAATGAAATAATGGCAGCATCGCTGAAAAGGCGCTCTATTAAGATTAGCAGATTCTCATACCGAACGAGCTCCGCCTATTCGTCACTTGGACCAACCACGTAACGCAGAAGGGGGTGCTGGGCCCCAGGCGTGGTGTTACCGTGTTACAGATGGAGGAATGTTATATCGTGCCGCGTCACCCAGCACCACAAGTACAAGGTAACAGACTTCATGAAAATCTCCAGTAGTTGCCAGTAAATTATTTAACTGGAGGTTACAAAGTGTCGTCAATAAGAGATTCAGTCTATCAGAAAATAAAGTAACGTTATTGAGAGTATTATATTGAGTCTGCTGGCGGAGTGATGTTGGCGTTACTGCTTTTTCAGCGGGTGGCTGGAGGAGTTGGTGTTACAGGGGCGAGGGTAACTGTTGGTAAGGCGTTACATAATACATAACCAGCCCACTAGTATTAATTTACTTTTATATACGCTAATCGCCATTACCATCATCATCATTAGCAGCAGCATAGCAGCATAAGTATAAACATTTCGGATCCGTTTTTGAACTTATTCTCGTCAATATTTAATTACTTTTTGTTTTACCGAGTTGTGACGAGCACATTTAAGATCTATAATTACTGCTGCGTTTGATGGTGTTATGTGAAATTGTCTATCATGTATGAGATGTGAGATAAGGTTAATAATGATAAAAAAAAAACTTAGCACCAAGAGCATGTATGGGTGACTTGCCTTCACGATAGCCGAGAGAGGAAGCCAGCCTGTCAGGCCGTGAGCCGAGAGAGGAGACCAGCCAATCAGGTGCGGCGCTAAAAACACTGCTTAGGCGCCTGAAGAACACTTACTTTGAAGAGACGATAGTTGCCGTTTCTATCATAGTGGTTTGAAGAGTATGATTCCTTATTGTAGTTATTTCATTTGCAGTATGTGTGTGTGTGCTTGTGTGTGTGCTTGTGTGTGTGTGTGTGTGTGTGTGTGTGTGTGTGTGTGTGTGTGTGTGTGTGTGTGTGTGTGTAAAACCACAACTTTTTGCAGATGAAATCACGCCCCGCCTGTATCCAGCTCACGCCCCTCTAGGGGGGCGCCCCCCCCAGTCTGGAAACCACTGCGCTAGAGGAACACTTACTTTGGACAATTTTTTTAATAGCTCCTTACAAGAGCAATGATGAAATCGGAAGGAGATAAAAAAGATGGAAAGAAGGGAGACAGGGAGGAAAGAAGCAATTTCCAGCTTTCGTCATCGGCCGCCATCAACACAGCCGCCTCCCCCTTGGCAAGGGCGGTGTATCATCATCATCATCATCATCATCATCATCATCATGTGAATATGGGGCCGTTGCCCCTGCCTCCCCTGCTGACGGCCTCCCCCTTGGCAAGGGCGGTGTATCATCATCATCATCATCATCATCATCATGTGAATATGGGGCCGCTGCCCCCGCCGCCCCTGCCGACGCCCTCCCCCTCTGCCGGGGCGGTACCCCCATCATCATCTCAACCTGTCCATGGGTGTGGGGTCCTCCTCCCCCCCCCCAGCCCCTGGCGAGGCTCTCTCTTACTCTGATTACACTTTTCTCTTACTATACTAAACAGCCATTAGCCTATTTTAACCTTCCCATAACTCTTGGTTTTCAATAATCGTTCTTTCCACAGTAACAAAACAATTAAGCTTCAGACACAGCCACAGGTACACACAACTGTCTCTGGACGCACGGCCAAACGCTGCCCTGGACGCTGGTTCCTTTACGTCCGCGTGTTGGTTGCACTTTTAAGCTCTTTATGTTGACAGACTGATAAGCTGTGCAACAGCGGCGAGGCGGTGTTGTGGCTCTTAATATAAAGAATGAAATAATGGCAGCATCGCTGAAAAGGCGATCTATTAAGATTCGCAGGTTTTCATTTTGATCGAGCTCCGCCTATTAATCACATGGACCAACCACGTAACGCAGAAGGGGGTGCTCGGCGCCAGGCTTGGTGTTACAGTGCTACACACGGAGGAATGTTATTTCGTGTTGCGTCACCCAGCACCAGAAGTACAAGAAGATTTCATGAAAATTTCCAGTAGTTGCCAGTAAATTATTTAACTAGAGGTGACAAAGTTTCGTGAATAAGAAATTCAGTCTATCATAAAATAAAGTAACATTATAGAGAGTATTTTATTGAATCTGCGGGCGGAGTGAGTTGGCGCTGCAGCTTTTCCAGCGGGTGGCTGGAGGAGTTGGTGTTACAGGGGCGAGGGTAGCTGTGGAAAGCGTCACATAATACATAACCAGCCCACTAGTACTAATTTACTATTTAATATTTTAATTGCCATTACCATCATCATCACTAGCAGCAGCATAGCAGGATAAGTACAAACATTTCAGACCCGTTCTTTCATTTATGCTCGTCGATATTTCATTACTTTTTGTTTTACCGAGGTGTGACAAGCATGTTTAGGATCTACAATTACTGCTTCGTTTGATGGTGTTAAGTGGAATTGTCTATTTTGTCTAAGATTTGAGTTAAGGTAAATAAAAAAAATAAAAATAAAACATTAAACACCAAGGGCATGTATGGGTGACTTGCCTCCATGAAAGCCGAAAGAGGAGGCCAGCCAATCCATTCGTGAGCCGAGAGAGGAGGCCAGCCAATCCATTCGTGAGCCGAGAGGGGAGGCCAGCCAATCCATTCGTGAGCCGAGAGAGGAGGCCAGCCAATCCATTCGTGAGCCGAGAGAGGAGGCCAGCCAATCCATTCGTGAGCCGAGAGAGGAGGCCTGCCAATCCATTCGTGAGCCGAGAGGGGAGGCCAGCCAATCCATTCGTGAGCCGAGAGAGGAGGCCAGCCAATCCATTCGTGAGCCGAGAGAGGAGGCCAGCCAGTCAGGAGCGGCGTTACAAACACTGCTTAGGCGCCAGAGGAACACTTACTTTGAACGGACTATAGTAGTAGCGGAGTAGACAGACACCCTCGCCTATGTATTCCTTCCTGTTCACCTTCATTTTTTCTTGTCTACTTTTCGCCTTTGTTTGCATTTTTTTGTTTTCTCTTTTCCTTACATTTCTTTTTCCAGTTTCCTCCTCTTCCTTCTTCTTCATATTAATTATTTTTTTCTTTACTTCTCATCTTCATTTGCTGCGTCTAGTAGTTATATTTATATTTATTTCCCTCTTACTCTTTTTTTTCGCCTTTGCTTTTCCTCCTTCCTTTTTATCTTCATTCATTTTTTTCTCAGCAATCTTTTTTTTCTATTTACCTTGTATCCAATCTGTTACATTTTCCTTTTCCTCTTCCTCTTTTCAGGGGGCTTCGTGGTGCGGTGGTTAGCACACTCGGCTCACAACCGAGAGAGCCCGGGTTCGATTCCCGGGCGGAGTGGAAAAATTTGGGCGGCTTTTCCGATACCCTACGCCCCTGTCCACCCAGCAGTGAATGGGTACCAGGTATTAATCGGGGGTTGTGTTCCGTCTCCTGGGATCTGTTCCCTTCTCCTATAAATCCTTCCCCTCCTGTCTCTCTCCGGCATATGACCACAGATGTTGCGCCGACTGAACGAAACTTTCCAACTTTCTTCCTCTTTTCGCATTGCACCTTTCATTTTTCCCTCTTCCAACTGTCTTTTCGTTTGGATATAATCATTGCTCCTTTATTCATTCCTCCTTTTCCATATATTTCCATCTTTCGCACTTGTGTTTTTATACTTCATTTCCCGTTTCTTTTTTTTCTGTTTTCTCCTTCTTCGAGTTAGGAAGTCTCTTTTCTTCTGTTTCAGCTCCAACGCCCCAGTACTCACAGATCCTTGTTTGTTCCTTCGTGTACTAGTCTTGTGTTCCTGCCAATCAAGGCTTTCTCGTGACATTTACAATGAGTTACGAAAGCACAAATGAACGAAAGGAGAGCTAAAAAGTACAAAATCAATCACATAACATACTTTGGCATAACTTGATTAATCCTCCTGGCTACCTTGATCGAAGAACTAATTAATGGATAGTATCAATCTAAACTGTAAACGCAGCAGCAACATACGTTTTCTTGTAATAATACATTTGAATTTTTGTTTTCCAATAGCTACATAATTCAGTTTCTACCACTGAAACTATATAGATCTATTCTTTGTTTTGTCGCAAGATCCATTATTCTTGATTTACTCGTAAGATGAAAATACTTTAGCCCATATATTTGTTTCGTTGTTTACTTCTCTAGATATATCAGTTTTGGCCTTTTAATATGCACCAATAAAATTTCGTAATAATTTCACCATCGATTATTTTCTGTATGCGTTTTAACAATGGTTATGTGTAATCTTTGTAATTACATACAAATTTCTCTCTCTCTCTCTCTCTCTCTCTCTCTCTCTCTCTCTCTCTCTCTCTCTCTCTCTCTCTCTCTCTCTCTCTCTCTCTCTCTCTCTCGCTCGCTCTCTAGCTCTCTCTCGCTCTCTCTCTCTCTCTCTCTCTCTCTCTCTCTCTCTCTCTCTCTCTCTCTCTCTCTCTCTCTCTCTCTCTCTCTCTCTCTCTCTCTCTCTCTCTCTCTCTCTCTCTCTTTCTCTTTTTTTATTTAAACACATGTTCAGTACATTAGTACATGGCAATGTACTACCGTTGGGGAGCTATTTAAAAGCTTCTGCCGAGGTTACAATTATATATATGTTTACAAATTATTTGCAAGCGTTTACATTTACGCTTTTTTACGGTGGGTGTAAGCCACCTGTGGGACGCAACCTTCATATGCTGAGTGGACAGTTGTGTCATGTCCACATCAGAAGTGAGGTTGTTCCACCACACCACCGCTACGATGTAGAAGGCACGTTGGTGGGTGCTGGAGCGGGCCATTGGCACTTCCAGGAGGGAAGCGTTGCTCAGCACCGTTCTCGTGCTGCGCTCAGACTTCCTCCAGGTAGCCCTCAGGTCCGTCAGGTGGGGCACTAGGCCCACTTGTGCCTTGTGTAGCACCGTCCGGGCAGTGGCGCGACGACGGTGCTCTAGGCTGTTCAGCTGGTTCGTGGCTGCTCCTGCCCGTCGCTCGTGTGGTTGTTGTTGTTGTTGTTGTTGTTGTTGTTGTTGTTGTTGTTGTTGTTGTTGTTGTTGTCGATGTTGTTGTCGCTGTCTCTCCCACTGGCTCGGTCGATGGTGCTGGTTGCTGTTGATAAGGCGTTCTGCCCTCCTCTGCACCTTGTCTAGCAGGTTGAGGTGGCAGTCTCTCTCTCTCTCTCTCTCTCTCTCTCTCTCTCTCTCTCTCTCTCTCTCTCTCTCTCTCTCTCTCTCTCTCTCTCTCTCTGTGCATATGCGTACGTGTGCACGTGTACGTACGCGAGTGTGTGTGTGTGTGTGTGTGTGTGTGTGTGTGTGTGTGTGTGTGTTCTGGAAATTTCACACTGCCTATCTGTCATACGCGTGTTTTTTATATTTTTCTTCCAAGATATATGTGGCGCGGCGCCATGCTTGTGTTGTGTTCGCTAAGATAACTCGCGGCATCTAATCACGGCGTCTTCTCCCAGAGCCAGACCTGCTGTAAAGCTTCGCAGGTCTCAAACAACCAGAAATGATTAAGTCAGCCCTATTCTGTATAGGTATTCCGGGGAAGACTTTTAATATGATCCTTCTCATTTAGTACTTCCAGGAAATGTACTGCTTTGATTTACTTGTTCTTTTGGTGTTGTTTTCCTGTTTTGTTTTATCATTCGCTCACTAATTCTCTATTCTACAATGAAACAACTGTAGTTTACTTATTTGAATTCGCTCCTTTATGTGATTCTGAGTACCATTAATTATTAGAATACTTAAAAAACAGCCTAACAATGTACTACTCTGAATGAATAACTGTAAGAAACAACTGTGGTGCACTTATTTGAACTCGCTCCTTTATGTGGTCCTGATTTCCATTAATAATTAGAATACTTAAAATTTAGCCTAACAGTGTGCTAGTTTGAATGAAGAACTGACGATCAATATATAAAAAAATCAGTTTCCTTTATCCCTTCCCTTAGTTATGAAATGTTCCAAATATGTTGTTTAGTAATTATTGGAACGAATATTCCTTTGGCCGATTATTCAGGCCAGGCCGATTTTTTTGTCTAATTAGATGCGCCACACCTCATTATAATATTTCTTTTTTTCATCAGAGAAGGGAGATCTGGGGTCGATAAAAAAAAAAGAATGTTTGTGCGCTGCTGAAAAAGAAGGAAATAGAAAAATCCCTCTCCACTTAATAATTCCACGCTAGGTTCTTGAATAAAAACTACTGAAAGATATAAAAAAAAGGAGTTAATAGTTGTTGACATTTCGAGACGAGAGAAATCAACTGTATTCCCCGTGCAGTGTACTCGGAATGACACGCGACAGTTCAGTAAGTAAAAAAAAAAAAAAAAGAACACTTCCAGTCCTGTTACCCCTCTGCTGCGATTGCCACGGATTTGGCTTTCACTGGTAGACTGGTAAATATAGTCCCAGGTCTTTCTCTGCCTCTATGGCGTATAGTGGAGTATTTCCCATGTGGTATTGGTTTGCTGGATTTCCCCTCCCAAGTTGCATGACTACATGTTTCTTCATTGAATTGTAGCAGGCTCTTTTTGTTCCATTCCTGTAGCTTGGTGATGTCTTCTTGTAGGAAATCCGCAGTCAAGAGGGTAAATAAAAAACATGTAAAATGAAAAGCCACGGTCACATAAAGCACAGACAACGCAAGCCGCGAAAATGCACCTTCCGCAGGCCAACACACACCGTAATAGTTGGCCCACGTGTCGGCTTGCTAAAGGAAAGAAACTGGAGTCTGTAAATATTTTCCGTTAATAAATACTGATGTTTTATCGTTCTTAGATCACGCACCAGAGATTAACGAGATTAACTGCGCAAGAAAAATACTTTGTTTCTAATCTAACTTTCTATCTAACTTGCCAAGAAAGGAAAGAACATTTATTTTGCTACATTCATTTCGAGGAGAACTCTTCACCCTCTTTTTTCATCCCCGAGATAAATTAAACCCAGACTACTGCTGGTGTAATTCTCGGATTATCCAAGTTTAATGAGACTCTCGGTGCTGCGGGCTGAAGTTAGGAGCCTAATGACTTTCCCTGTAATGAGTGTCTCTTTAATTCCCTTTCCGACATGTGCCATAAGAAAGGAAATGCGTTATATAGTTATATGTGTTTCAAGGCTCCTTGTCTCATCAGCTCTCCTCCTCTTACTGATAGTCTTCTACCTCTTAAATTTCGCCGCCATGTTGCCTCTCTTTCTATCTTCTGTCGGTATTTTCATGCTGACTGCTCTTCTGAACTTGCTAACTGCATGCCTCCCAAGCCCCCCCCCCCCCCTTCCCCCATCCCCCGCGGCCTCGCCGCACACGACTTTCTACTCAAGCTCATCCCTATTCAGTACGAACCCCTTATGCAAGAGTTAACCAGCATCTTCACTCTTTCATCCCTTATGCTCGTAAACTCTGGAACAATCTTCCTTCATCTGTATTTTATCCTGCCTACGACTTGAACTCTTTCAAGAGGAGGGTATCAGGACACCTGTCCACCCGAAACTGACTTCTCTCTCGGGCACTCCTCTCCAATCTTTTTAGCGGCAGTAAGTAGTGGGCTTTTTTTTCATTAATGTTTTCTCCTTTGCTGTAAAAAAAAAAAAAAGTGTATAATGTCTTTAGCTAGTCAGGACTTTATTCTGAACAATTGTTTTACGTACTGTACATAATATGTTCATCTTCTATTGAACCAAATCGTTGTATGGTAACGGAGATACGTTTTGTTCAGTGTAGAAGAAAACGCAATACTAAGACGTTATTAGAAAACATTAGAAAGATTTAATGCCATATACTTACTAAGCCCACGACTCCATCACATTACGTAAAATAGCTTTGGAACATAAGAAGTCAAATCCTGGCTCTGTGGTGTGGTGTGGTGTGGTGTGTGTGTGTGTGTGTGTGTGTGTGTGTGTGTGTGTGTGTGTGTGTGTGTGTGCAGCTTGCGAATATCAGGCGCAGATTTCGAAGGTTTGTGACCGAGCATTATCATGGAGGAGTGAAATCCACGTGTGAATCCTGCCATCCTCCTAACCCTCCCGCTCCAGCCCTTATCCCTCCCTCCTTCCCTCCCACCATCCCTCTTTCTCTGCCTTTCTCCTGATTCCCCTTTCCCTCATCCCCTTTCCATCTCTCCCTCCCTCTTTCTCTGCCTCTCACAGCCCCTTTTCTCTATCCCCCCTCCATCTCTCCCTTCCATCTTTCCCTGCCTCTCTTAGTCCCCTTTTCCTCATCCCCTTTCCCTGCCTCCCTTTTTATCTCCTTTTCTTCAGCCCTCTTTCCCTCTTGCCTTTTTTCCATCCCTCCCTCTCTCTTCTCTGCCTTTCTCCATCACTCCCTCTCTCTTCTCTGCCTTTCTCTATCCCTCCCTTTCTCTTTCGCTGCCTTTGTCCATCCCTCCCTTTCTCTATCCCTCCCTTTCTCCTCAGCCCCCTTCCCATCATCTCTCCATCCCTCCTCTCTTTCTCCGCTTCTTTACAGCCCCCTTTCCGTATCCCCTCTCCAGCTTTCTTACCCTCTTTCTCTCCTTCTCGGCCCCCCTTTCCTCATACCCTCTCCCTCCTTTTCTCTTATTTCCCTACTTCTCTTTCACCCTATACAATTCAATCTCCCTCTCCCTCTTTTCCACCCTCATTTTTTCTATCCCCCCTCCTCCATGTTTCCCTTTACTGTTTTCTGAAGTCAACATTAGCGGAGGAATTTATTTTGTATCATTTTCTTTATTGTTTGAGGTCTAATTTTTCGGTTATCTAGTGATGTTACAGAAATCAAACAGAGAAGAAAAACAAACACAGAGCCGTCCAGTCCTCTTTCATCGCATGCTCTAAAGTTCTAAACGATGAAAGTTGACGCGGTATCACGGCAAATTAATGGCCCTGTTACGCGTTAATTTCCTGTGCCATTACGGTCACTGCGTCTCTTCCTGTTCACACACACGCACACGCACACACACACACACACACACACACACACACACACACACACACACACACACACTCTCCATACACAGTGATACCTTTCCTCGCCACAGCATAGATAGCAACGTAAATCCCTCCCATCAGTGCCTTGCTTATGTACATGTCCGTCACTCAGCACCACTCTACCCAACATCAGTCAACACTTCTTCATCCAACACCTCTAAACATCACTTCTCTCAGCATCTATCAACACCACTCAACATTTCTCACAGCCACTCAACACCACCTTTCCAAACTCCTTTCACCACACCTTTAAATGCATCACTAATCATCACTGGTCACCACAGCTCACCTCGTCTCTCACCACACCCTCACCACCACTATTTGCTTCTTTTCACGCTCACAACACTAGCTTTCACCGTCACTCACCAGCTCACTCGTCACACAACGCGCTGCCTCTCGCATCTCGCCATTCACCACAACCCCAAACACCGCAGCATATAGCGATAATCCCCATCAGTCAACTTTACTCACCAATTTTCACTACAATTCCAACTCCATCCGCCATTTCATCACCAGTCTCAGGGAAGGGTTAGTTAAAGTACGCATGCCTCTCCTTTTTAGTGTCGGCCAAAAAAAGAACGTGATACCGCCCGTTACATTTCACAGTTATTCATAATTTTAGTGAGCCTGTAAATGATTTTAACTTCTTACATGTTCTCTTGCTTTTTACTTTTATTTTTTCGTTGAATGTTCAATTTAGTTATTCTTTCTTCTGTATTTCTATTCTCATTTTCATTATTTCGTTGTATAAAAAAGTGGATAGGTAAACATGCATGTATAAATGTTTTCCTCATTTTACTCTTCCACTTTGTGTATTACTGAAAATTTCATTATCCTTAAATGTATATTCACATGGTTGTCATCAGTGCAGAAGTCCATTAAAGCAAAACTAACTTTTTTTCCTACTCATGCTCATCCCTAAACTGTCCAAACCCCTTATGCAAGAGTTATCCAGCATCTCCATTCTTTCATCCCCTTCACTGGTAAACTCTGGAGCAGTCTTCCTTCGTCTGTATTTCAAGAAGAGTATATTAAGACACCTCTCCACCCGAAATTGACCTCTCCTTTGGCTACTTTTTCCTTTTTACTTTTGTGGGAGCGGCGAGTAGCAGGCTTTTTTGTACTCTTTTTGTTGCCCTTGAGCCGCATCCTTTGTTGTAAAAAAAAAATAGTAATTCTTTTTCTGACGACATTTTACTCGGTATACAAATTATACTTGTACTTCACTGCATCCACCAGTACCTAAATATTTATGCTCCGCCTGAGTCAGAGAAAAAGAAAGACAGTTAAAGAGACTGAGAAGCAGCGGCAGATATCAGATATCATTATCATAATCGGAATTATTTTTATCCTCATTTCGATGCACATAAGTGTGATATATATTCTCCGTTTTGCATTGAAATCTCATTCGATAATGCCCCCATTAAGAGATAGTGC
Source organism: Eriocheir sinensis (assembly GCF_024679095.1). Classification (NCBI taxonomy): domain Eukaryota; kingdom Metazoa; phylum Arthropoda; class Malacostraca; order Decapoda; family Varunidae; genus Eriocheir; species Eriocheir sinensis. The sequence goes on along the minus strand of NC_066534.1, from coordinate 11,145,156 downwards.
AATAAAGGACGCCTTGCAGGACACATATTACTACAACACTGAAGTAGAGAAAAAAAGTTAGTTTTGCTTTAATGGACTCCAGCACTGATGACAACCATGTGGATATAGATTTAAGAATAATAAAATTTTCAATAATTCACAAAGTGGAGGAGGAAAATGAGGAGAACATTTATGCATGCATGTTTATCTATCCACCTGTTTATACATATTATATCTATATCTATTTAGCTCTACCTAACTATCTGTATCTCTCTCTTTATCTATATATATATATATATATATATATATATATATATATATATATATATATATATATATATATATATATATATATATATCTATATATATATCACTCTATACACAAAATAGACCTGCAATAATACAAGTAATTATTAGAGGCACCTGCAAGTCCCACCTGTACTTCGAAGTGATGCTCAGCCCTAACGCCGACACCTTATTATATTTATGGGGATTATTCTCACGCTCCTGAGTAACTATCCATGTCGATATATTATGCAGTAAAACCAGAGGAGTGAAACTATTCAGAAATACACTCACCTCAATACACCACCATCTCCGTACTCAACCTTCTCGAATCAGTCGAAAATGTACCAGATGATAAAAACGATAATCATTTGTTTGATATGTATTGGCAGGTGTCCGATTGAAAATGTCCATATCACAAACAAGTGAGACAAAGAGGGAGTGGGGCGGGTGCTCATGGGTCTGCCTCTGTTATCTGCGGGAGGTCGGTGTTGACGCGGTGCAAGGGCGATTACGGGATCTCGGTGTTTACAAGGCAGGACATGTAGCTTCTCTCGGCGGGCGGGGAGGCGCTAATCTGCAGGCCAGTCCCTGGATCGCCGGTTTTACAGTGCCATGTGTCGGCAGATGGTGCGGTGCAGGTGGAGAGATCTCGTTAGTTATACGGTCACTAAGTTTAACAAATATGGTTTCTAAAAGGACGTTCTGGAATATTCAGGGAAGGGTTAGCTAAATTACGCATGCCTTTCCTTTTTAGTGTCGGCAAAAAAAAAGCGTGATACCGCCCGTTACATTCCTCAGTTATTCATAATTTTAATGAGCCTGTAAGTAATTTTAACTTCTTACGTGCTCTCTTGCTTTTTACTTTTATTTTTTCGTTGAATGTTCAAGGTAATTCTTCTTTCTTCTGTATTTCTATTCTCATTTTCATTATCGTATTTTTTTCTGACGACATTTTATTCGGTATCCAAATTATACTTGTACTTCACTGCATCCATCAGTACCTAAATATTTATGCTCCGCCTGAGTCAGAGAGAAAGAAAGACAGTTAAAGAGACTGAGAAGCAGCGGCAGACAGGGAAGCATACAGGAGGCAGGGCAGGAGGGTGGACAGAAGGGTATACACACGGAAACAGCACAGACATAAAGGTGAAGGCAACTATGCACACACATTCACGTATACACAGATAGCTACATACATACAAATATACATATACATACATACGTACAATTACATTAAACATGCATACTTATCTCAAGACTACCCACATTGCTGTCCTAAGGGCCACCTGTCAACCCGGACACTAGATTCTCTTTCTAAAAAGCTGATCAAAGATGAGCTCCTTTGGAACAGCATGAGCCAAGCAAGATGGCGCCGCTATAAAAACTTGCCTGCGCTAAAACGGGCTGAGGCTAACCATCATACCCCACCAAGAAAGTCTACCGGCACCATATGCGGAATGTAAAAAAATTGTGAATACATTAAAACATGCAAACATACATACATACATAAATACATTAGAAAGACAGACATACATACATTCAAGCATACATGTTAAAATATAGACATTCAGTCAGACATTAAAAACATGGACATAAATCATAAACAGACAGCAATGAAAAAATACAATCGAAGAGTTTGGGTGAGGGAGAGGGAGAGGAAGCGGAAGAGGGAGAGGGAGAAAGAGAAGAGGAAGAGGAAGTGAGAGAGGAAGAGGAAGAGGAAGAGGGTGAAGGTGAGGATGAAGGAAAGGAAAAGAAAGAGAAAGAGGAAGTGGCGAGCGAACGAGAGAGAGAGAGAGAGAGAGAGAGAGAGAGAGAGAGAGAGAGAGAGAGAGAGAGAGAGAGAGAGAGAGAGAGAGAGAGAGAGAGAGAGAGAGAGAGAGAGAGAGAGAGAGAGAGAGAGAGAGAGAGAGAGAGAGAGAGAGAGTGTCACGAATAGAGACAGACAGACAGGCAGATAGATGGACAAAGCAATTCATGCAGGCAAAAAAAAAAGGATGAAAATATACAAGCAGACAGTCATGCTTTTTGGGAGACATTTCTAAAATGATATAAAATTCTCTCACCATACTTTTTTTAGCTGTCTGAACTCCAGTAATCCTTTCAGTTGCTGTTATTTTTGTTGTTGATGCTGTTTTTGTTTCTGTACTTGTTGTTTTTTGTTGCTTTGGTTCCATTCCAGGTCATCATTCCCCTTTTGCGCTATAGGAATTTTCTGGGTCATAAAGCGGATTTACCTCTCTCTCTCTCTCTCTCTCTGACACACACACACACACACACACACACACACACCTCTCTTTGCCCTTTCCACCCTTCCCAAATCCTTACAATCCCATGTCCCTTTGATCCTCTTCACCCATCCTCCTACCCCCCTCCATCACACACAGACGCACACACACACACAGACACAAACAAACAAACCAACATGCCCCCCCCCCCACACACACACATACACACACACATACACACTCAGTTTCATGGACGCAAAAATGCACCTTTCAATTTTGTTTCATTTTGTCTTCCCGTGCATATATTTCCTTCTCCCTTGGTGCATGATTGAATTTCCCTGTGTGTGTGTGTGTGTGTGTGTGTGTGTGTGATTGAGTGTGAGTGTGTGTGTGTTTGCTTTACCTGCATCACATATATTCTCCTTACAAAACATACATCCTCTTTTACATTAGAGTTTCCATTTATCTTTCATTTTTAACCACATAAGGTAAAGAATTATAGGGTGAAAAACGTAGCGGTGAGGTGTTAATGTTGGATTGAGCTCGAGAGAGAGAGAGAGAGAGAGAGAGAGAGAGAGAGAGAGAGAGAGAGAGAGAGAGAGAGAGAGAGAGAGAGAGAGAGAGAGAGAGAGAGAGAGAGAGAGAGAGAGAGAGAGAGAGAGAGAGAGAGAGAGAGAGACAGAGAGAGAGAGAGAGAGAAAATAAAGTTTGGGCATGCACTTTTGCGGGTGGGTTCTGTCACTCAAGTCCCTTTTAGCATCTGGAGAGTCTCGCCCCCAACGCTCGTGATAAAGATGGGACTGGATGTAACTTTGATTTATTATAATATTTCTCCTCTCGCTGATTGTCCTTTAAGTCTTATATTTCAGTGCAGTGTTGTATCCTTTCTATTTCATTTTATTGATACGTGTATGCTAACTGCTCCTATGAATTAGGTAACTGCATAAATCCATCACTATTCGCAGCCTCCCGCACAAGACATTTTACTTACGCTCATTCTTTTACTCTCCAGTTTTGTGAGACGAGGTAATCAGTGTCATTCCTCATTCATCCCCTTCACTGGTTAAATCTGGACAGTCTTCATTTGTATTTTCTCTTTCGTATGACATAAACGCATGACATAAACGCTGTAAAGAGTAGTGTCAAGGTAACTCAGATTGATTCCTGTCTTAAAACTTTCGTCCCGCTCTTTGTAAGAGCAGTGTCGTGCGTGATTTATTTATGTTTTTGTTTTTCCTGTTTGCCCTTTGATGTAGATTTTATTCCCTACCGCTGCATGAATACATATATTAGGTACACGGAGAGAATAGGTGGATGGGGTGGAGGGAGGGGGGCAGTGGCTACTCTGTCTCTTTCTATGTAAATTATTGTTATTTCTATAATATGGTGCTTACGCCCATAATTGCTCTAAAAAGCGTTTTTAAACATTACCGTCATTATGATGAATTTTTTTCTTGGCGAGGATGTAAGATATTGGAAGGAAAATACCGAGTAGAACCAGTCAATGATTGAAGCAAAATATATTTGCAATAAAATTTACAACTGCTGAAATTCCGCCCCCACTAACATGCAAAGCGCTCGTCTTTTACCGAATATTAAATACTATAAATTGTGCTGAAAATGTTATTTTGGCACCGATTCTGTCTGCATTGCCGAGCAGAGAGGAGACTTTGCTGACTGTTCTGAGAAGTGAAGAGGTGAATGTGACCAGTTTCAACAAACTCTACAAACTTTATCCATTGGCATACGAACAAACTTTAACCATTGGCTCAGTTACTTCACTGCACTCGCATCAATGGGTCTTCTACCTTAATTTTTGTTTACCTCCACATTTCAGACCCAGCTGTGATATTCAATATGTTATTTTTACAAATTTTTGACGGAAAATTCTTATTGAAATACTCTTCTTGGAACTGCTCTCTAACCTCGTCTCTAACACTACTGCCATTGTTTCCTGCTGTTTTTCTCAGTGACCACAAACTTGCTGCTATAAAATATTTTCATATGTCCGCCGGTCAACTTTTTATCGTCACCAAGTCGTCAGAGCGATGTCCGTGCTTGTTTTGAATGTCTGTCACATTGTTTGGACGACAGTGTTGTTTGCCCCCACGAATCACTTTTCCACCCGTGACATTCTGACGCACTGAGGCGTGTCACGTAACTTTGTGAACTTTTTGCCTCAGGGGCCCAGCAGGATCCAGAATCAATTTATCTGCGGCGCGGTTGTTTTGTTCCAAGAAGTTTTCACGCATTCCAGGAACAACAATGACACCTTTTATGTTTGATTATTTTACCCTTTTAATGTTAAAACACATGATTATACTTAATGGGGCTTGAACACACACACACACACACACACACACACACACACACACACACACACACACACACACACACACACACACACTCTCTCTCTCACACACACACACACACACACACACACACACACACACACACACACACACACACACACACACACACACACACACACTCTCTCTCTCTCACACACACACACACACACACACACACACACACAAACACACACACACACTCACACGCATTCACACCCACCCCCACACACACACACACACACACACACACAGAGAGAGAGAGAGAGAGAGAGAGAGAGAGAGAGAGAGAGAGAGAGAGAGAGAGAGAGAGAGAGAGAGAGAGAGAGAGAGAGAGAGAGACGTTTGTGTGATTTTTCGTTCGTGTATGTTATAAAAATTCATTTACTATATTTGAATAACCTCTGAAATTAAATATCTTTGGGAATGAACATTACACTTCCGGGAACAGTTCGAGGCCTGCCATTGATGGACTTTATTTAAACTCCTCAACTTTTGGATAATTTTCTATTCTATTATTTTACTTTTCTAAATGGACACATGGTCTCGTTTCTGATTACCGTGTTTTTGCTCCATTTATTTAATTTTTCTTAACATGTTTTTTTATCATTGTTTTTGGGCCACCTCCTTTTCCGCCCTAAAATGTATTGAGATGGAGGACAACGGGGTGATGACTGCGCGTAATAGCTTCGCCGAAAATCTTTTTAATACTTGAAGTTGAAAATTGGCTTCGAAATTATTCCTATTCGTGGAAAGGAATTGAATTTGGAGCTGCTGATTGGATTAAAGTGTGAAAGAAAAAAAAAGTATGTAAGAGGGAGAGTGGAAGGAGGGAGTGAAAGGAGGAAGGAAGGACGGAAGAGTTGGGCGAATGAATGCAGAGATGAATTGGAGGGAAGTTCAGTGAAGTAGGAAGCTGTGCTAATTTGCCTCCATCACCACCACTACCACTGTTACCACCACCACTACCACCACCACCACCACCACCACTACCACTAACCACTACCACCACCACTACCACCACCATTCTTTCACTTACTACCAATACCACCACCACCACTACCACCACAATCTCTACCACCACCACCCCCTCTACCACTACCACTGTCACCACTACCACCACCACTACCACCACACCACCACCACCACCACTGTCACCACTACCACCGTCACCACCACCACCACCACCACCACCACTACCACCACACCACAACCACCACCACTATCACCACCACTACCACTGTTACCACCACTACCACCACTACCACCACATCTCAACCACCACCACTATCATCACCACTACCACTGTTACCACCACCACCACCACTACCACCACATCTCAACCACCACCACCATCACCACCACTACCACTGTTACCACCACCACCACCACTACCACCACACCACCACCACCACCACCATCACCACCATCACCACCACTACCACTAACCACTACCACCACCACTACCACCACACCACAACAACCACAACTACCACCACACCACAACCACCACCATCCTTACACTTACTACCAACATCACCACCACCATCACCACCACAACCTCTACCACCACCACACCCTCTACCACCACCACTACCACCTCCACCTCCATCACCTCTTCCGCTACCACCACCACCACCACCTCCACCGCCTCCAACAACAGCAACGACAACAACAATAGCAACTTTGCACTCACTGATTACCACCACCACCACCACCACCACAGCCTCCACCACCACCTCCACTACCACTACTAAGACCACAACCAGTACCCTTACGACCATTGCCAGTACTGCTACCTCTTCCCCCCACCCCCCCACCCCACCACCACCACCACCACCACTCATGTTATCCTTCCACACACACACACACACACACACACACACACACACACACACACACACACACACACACACACACACAGTTTACGCACATGTATATTATATAAATTCAACCACAGTACAAGAAAAAACTCACCTCATAAGCGAAGTAAGTAAAGTAAGTAAAGTAAATAAAGTTGTGTGCGCATTTCGCGTTTTCGTCGTTTATCTTCATTTCTTGTTTGTTTTTCTACTCGAGGCTGAAAAAGATAAATGCGTAGGCTGCGAGTCCCTGCGGAGTGATGTAGTCATACGCTAAGCCGGGCTCGTTCGTGTTGTCCATTCCAGTTTTCACTTCTTCACGTTGCAATATTCCGCGGTGCCGTAACAGCCTTTCATGTATTGTTTCCGTGCACTTCTAAACCTCAAAGTCTGCCGGGATGACTAAAGCTCGGGGAAAACGTGCAGCGTTGCAAACTATTCGGAGTTGGGGAGAAGTTATATTTAGTAATGAAGGATATAAACAAAAAGCTTCCTAATTGCATAATGAGTTGCGCCTCTCCGTGGATGGACGAAAGATTTTAAAAGACTTAGTGAAATGAAAAAAAATATATTTATAGATTGAAAAAAACGATACCGAATGAAGGAATTCAAGAGTGTGTGAAAATAATGTAACGCCGAAGCAAATGCATTCAAAGTAATCTTGAAATTAATCGTTACACGGAAAGGGTGAAAAAATATAAATGAAACTCGCTTTTTTTCGCCGCGTGTACTGTTTTATTTCCCGTGAAAAACAAAACTCAAAAAGATGAAACCAGCACCTGCCGCGTCCTGCCAGCCACGAGGTGCGGGGAATATTGAAAACAGGAGCGAAAGCGGCACCTGCACCAGAACCAGCAGCGACAACAGTAGGGGCCGCTCTGCTACTGTTACAAACACTGAAATTGTTACTCTTATAATTATGAAAACGTGAGAAAAAGAAAACAAAGATATGAAAATGGAGATTCCTTTTGGGAGACTATTTACCTTCTGTACTCTCTCTCTCTCTCTCTCTCTCTCTCTCTCTCTCTCTCTCTCTCTCTCGTCTCACTCCTGGTCCTGATACCTGAATGAGTAGGTAGAGGAGGTAGACACATAACCCGGTTGTTGTGACACTGGTCCTGGACCCAGGGAAGGGGTTCTACCAATATTTTTTTTTTTTTTTTTTTTTTTTTTTCTTTTGCACCACTAGTAGGCTTTCTTGCTGGTCCTGGTGGTGGGCCCCATCACTCCTGGAGAGCAGGCAGGTTTTTAGTGGCGCGCCATCTGCCATGGCCTGTTGCCCCCCCCGGAGCTCATCTTTGAGCGTCTCTTTTAGAGAGGGTTGATAGGTGGTCTTCAGAATAACATGTGCGCAGTTTTAGGCCACTCGGCGGTGACTGAAAAATCCCAGGTGTGGCGGGCAGGACTCGCAGGACGCGGTGCCGGCACGATAACCACTCAGTTTAGACGAGCACGGAGGCCACGTGCCGCCATATCGTGTGTCCCCAACTTTACCTTTATCTTTTTTTGCCATTACATTTACTCAGTTTAACCATAATATTGTAAAAAAGCTTCCCAGAATCCTTTAAGGCAGGAAAGGAGATGTGGAGGAGCAAGAAGCAAGCAGGAAGTTGAACCGGTCTCGAGGGTAAAATAAGAGGAAGAGGAGAAATATAAAATTAGTTAAGTGTGTTGTGTTGTGCGTGTGTGTGTGTGTGTGTGTGTGTGTGTGTGTGTGTGTGTGTGTGTGTAATTCACCACGGCCTGATCACGAGTTGGACTCGCCTTCGGAAGCTGGTACCCTCCCGACGAGAGCATGTGCTCAATTTCGTCGCTCTCTGGGTACCGCCAGGACCTCACACGCCACACACCCCATCCCCCTTGCTCAAGGGGGGACAGTAACCACTCCTAGTCAACCGAAAGAATCCGGGCTGAGCGGGGCTCGAACAGCCGTCTGTTTGGCCGTTAAGCCTCGCAGTGCAGCGCTCTACCGATTGAGCCACCGGAGCGGTTTAACCACCGGAGCGGTGTGTGTGTGTGTGTGTGTCTCTCTCTCTCTCTCTCTCTCTCTCTCTCTCTCTCTCTCTCTCTCTCTCTCTCTCTCTCTCTCTCTCTCTCTCTCTCTCTCTCTCTCTCTCTCTCTCTCTCTCTCTCTCTCTCTCTCTCTCTCTCTCACACACACACACACACACACACACACACACACACACACACATACACACACACACACACACACACACACACATATACACACACACACACACACACACACACACAAAGAGCACAATACAGTGGAAATGGAATTCTTGCCGCGGAGTCTTTCCTCTTTCCTTCGAAGCACTCAAGAAGAAAGAGTAGGCGAAGGAGACGCAAGAAAGAAGCAAGTGAAATCTGTGAATGATGACGAAGAGATGGAACAGGAAAACGTAGAAGATTAGGAAAAAAAGTGATAAGTTGCAGAAAAGAAAGACTATAACAAAAAGACGAAAGTAGGAAAAGGGGAATAAGGTGATGGAATTGAAGCAGTACGAAGGAGAAGGATGACAGAGAATGTCGAGAAAGGGAAAATGAGGAGCAGATGAGCAAGAAATAAAAAGGGGGAGGAGGAGAAGGAAGACGAAATTCCTAGAGCAAGAAGGGAGACGGAAAGAAGCTGCCAAAGAGATGAAGAAGATTTGCGAATGGTAATCATGTTGAGAAGGGAAAAATAAAATTAGATATAAAAGAAGAGCAGCCGGAAGAGGAGAAGGGGGGGGGAAGCAAAAAAAAAAAAAAAAAAGAAAACACATATGAAAGTTGAAGAGTAAGGAACACGATGCAAATAAATAGGTAAAAACATCAATGGAAGTGGAGAAATTGCAAGTTTGCCCAAGACTGACACAAAGAAGGGAGAGGAGGAGGAGGAGGAGGAGAAAGAGGAAGAGAAAGAGAAAGAGAAAAAAAGAAAAAGAAAAAGAGAAAGAGAAAGAGGCGGAGGCGGAGGAAGAGGCGGAGAAGAAGGAGAAGGAGAAGGAGGCGGAGGCGGAGACGGAGACGGAGGCGGAGAAGGAGATGGATGCGAACTATACCTCCATGGATGCGAAGAAGGAGATGGAGGAGGAGATGGATGCGGAGAAGGAGATGGAGGCAGAGGAGGAGGAGGAGGAGAAGGAGGAAAAATAAAAGGCTAATGAAACTGAAGTGCACGGATCAAGGAATAAAGAAGGATGAATAAGAAACATCAAGTAGGAACACGAGAGAAAGGGAGAGGAGGAAGTTCACGATAACTGCGAACCTAGCAAAGGGGATGGATAGAGGCAGAGCACAAGGTAATTAGCTAGATTACCTTCGATTAATTGAGGCGACGCGACTTGTGTACCACTCTCAAAGGCCATTGTGTTCCCCTTAAGTTGCGGAAGTGGCTGGAAACGCTGGATGTCGGCGTGAAAGGGAAATTAGAGTTTGCCCCTTGTTGTCGTGAAGGAAACTGTGAAAGGGAAGGCGCCTCAAGTATGTGCCGTGGAGTAGCTGGACTTGAGGTTGTTGTTTGGGAGGGATGGCGTGGAATTAGGGGAAGAGAGTTAGTTGAGGCTGTTTGTTTGTTTGTTTGTGTGTGTGTGTGTGTGTGTGTGTGTGTGTCTCTCTCTCTCTCTCTCTCTCTCTCTCTCTCTCTCTCTCTCTCTCTCTCTCTCTCTCTCTCTCTCTCTCTCTCTCTCTCTCTCTCTCTCTCTCTCTCTCTCTCTCTCTCTCTCTCTCTCTCTCTCTCTCTCTCTCTCTCTCTCTCTCTCTCTCTCTCTCTCATACACTCTATGTCTCCCCCTTCCCCTCCCTCCTCACCCCCATTACCGCTGGACCGAGGAAGCCATGGCCGGTAGCGAGGCAATCAGTGTGTCCCATTAATGGTCTCCACGACACATTACCGTCACCAACGAGACGAGACGCTCCGCTGCCGCTTCATCGTGTGTGTGTGTGTGTGTGTGTGTGTGGGTAGGTGAGTGGGTGGGTGTGAATGTAAATATGATGACTCACTGATGACTTTTGGAAATGACGAACGATTTAGAGAGAGAGAGAGAGAGAGAGAGAGAGAGAGAGAGAGAGAGAGAGAGAGAGAGAGAATGTTCATTACCTGATTAATACAGTCGGCCACGCATAACTCACTTCAATTATTCTCCCGCACACCGCTGCCGCCACCGATAACACCACCTCCATCCGCCCCTACACACACACACACACTCACCGATGAATGATTTTTTTCATGTACTCGATTAATGGCTGCAATGAGGAGCTGTTTTTATTGTTCTCGAGGACAAGGTAAGGTCATAAAAATGTTGCTGAGTTCAGTTTTTTTATATTTTTGAGACTTTTTTTTCGCTTGCCTCCATGGAGCCGGCAGTTTTTTTTCATGGTGCATGTTGGTCGACCCGAGGCAGTTAGTGACGTGGGGAAGGGTTTTATAGTGTTGCAATCATTGCTTGGCTCATGCTGCACACCGAAGCTCCACGTGAACCTCTTCGGAGTTCCGCTAGAGTCTGGGCTTATAGGTGGTAATCAAGATGGATGTGGGTTTTGTTCGGCCGCACGGTGATGACTAGATAGTGTCAGCTTGTAGCGGCGGGCGGGACTTGAACTCGTGTCTCCGGGCCACCACGCCCGCGTGCTGATCTCTCAGCCACCATAAATACACACGCAAATACGCGCGCGCGGTCACACACACACACACACACACACACACACACACACACACACACACACGTGAAAATATTCGCACACTGTAATATAATAAAACAATGAAAAAGGAAAAGCACTCTCAACCAATAATGATAGTTTTCTTTGCAATGCCAACATTTCTTTTCAGCTGCCGTCTTCCTTTAATAATTTTGCTTTTTTTCTTTCCTCAGGTGAAGCGTGAGAGTCCGAGAACACATCACTGAAGGTGACAAGTCTGCTGCCGTGCCTGGTTAGGTCGCCATGACTTACTGTATTGGGGACACCAGTTAGTGAAAGCCGAAGAGTAATGGACGGATCATCAAGAGTTTGTGATGATACAAAGCCACATGCATCTTGATTTTCAAAATGGAGGCAAGTTTTCACAGATTTTCGTTGGCAAGATATGAGAAGGGACTCGTCTAGAACCTGGGCACGAGAAGACGCGGGAGAGCACGTGACGGGAGGAAAGTTATGCCGAGTCAAGTTGAGGCAAGACGATGGGGGTTACCTTAATCGCCAGCGCACCGCACCTCCCTGCGCGTGGATAACTCAGACGTGCTGCAGCTCCACTCGAAGCGTCGTGAGAGTGCAGATCTCTTAGTGGATTTGTGAGACGTGAGGTGACGCGCTGCACACCCCCATGAACCACTCCGGACTTCAGTACTTGTCAGGACGGGGCGGCGAGCAGGCGCCCTCCACGTACCAGCTCATGGAGGAGGCGTGGGGAGGCAGCCATTCCTCCGAGGACCTCCTGCGCAAGCCCAATAACAACGAGATTGAACCGAGTATATCGTGGAACCTTACCTTCGAAGATGATGGCGGCGGCTCGCAGGAAACGCCGATGTTCGCCGAGCGCATCGACTACCTCATGCCCCGCCCGCTTAACCTTACCTCCTTCGATGGCGCCAGCAACGACTCCTCCTCGTCGTTCCTCGGCCAGTACAACGACAGCAGGTCCCTCCCCATTGATATGCGCTTCAACGACGGCCACATCCTGCTTATCTCGTGTTACTCCTGCCTGTTCTTCATCAGTCTGATCGGTAACCTCTGCGTCCTGCGCGCCATCCTCGGCGGGGGACGCAAGCACCGCAAGTCAAGGGTCAACCTGATGTTGCTTCACCTGGCCATCGCCGACCTGATCGTGAGTACAGCCCTTCTTGTACCTGTTTTTCTTGTAACTGAATAGGCGTCGGGTGGCTGTGTGGGTACGGTGCTCGACTCGTGACAGAGTTTGCGAGTTCGATCCCGGCTCACGGCAGCCTCTTGGTATGAGAGGTAACAATCGTGTAACCCTAGCAGAGATATATGGCCTTAGCTGCCTCGCTCTGAAAGATTCTTTAATCTTTTAATGGAAGAGCTTTATATTACTTTGGTGGTGAATCAATCATGTGGAAAGTATTGTATCTGGCGGAAGGAAGGGGTTTCGAAACATTGTATTTTTTGCAGGTGGTCGTCGGCATGGCAATGTTTTCCTTTGTTTGAGATCTTGTTGAGTTTGGAGCGGAGAGCTTTTTTGTGCAGTGTTTTTCTGGATACTACAAGGGTCCGAAAGGACGTACACAGGGCACCTCCCTACAATGAGCCATTTACCAATTCCATAAACTATCTAACTATCTAACCGCCGTTTAAAACTTTCCATCGTGTTTCCATCATCTACATACCTGCTTGATTGATTTCTTTCGTTCTCTACCCAATTCATGAACCGGTATTTCCCTAACTGATCCAGGAACGTGAATGTATCCAATTTACGCCCGTTGCTGCGTGTCCTAAACATCTGTTTAAGTTTAAGTACTTTATACATATCGTCGCTGTTAGTCCCTTTACCCGTTCATATACTTCGATTAAAACACCTCGTAGTCTACGTCTTTCAGTAGAATGTAAATCCTGCTTCCTTAGCCCATCGCTTTATGGTAAGCTTGTGAGCCCTGGCTCAGTTTGGACATTCAACATTTGGACGAGCCCGTATGTTTACTCACCTTTTACTTGAACTCTCTACATCCTGTCACTTAGTCACGCCTTTATCCACCTTAAAATTTTACCCTCTCTTAGTCTTTGGTGAACACCATGTTGAATTATTTCTTAAAGACAAAATATTTAATATCTTATCTGCCGGTTTGTAACCCTTTTTGAAAAATGAAAAAGAATTAGAAAGACAGTATGTAGCTTCAAGGAACTCAAAATGGGAGACTTTGATCAGATTATTCCTCTAGACTCCAGAGTCTAGGTTAGAGATGGGCAAACCTTTAAGAGCGAGGGGCAGATAAGGCTTTCGGGAGCAGTCCGCGGGCCGGGGTGACAAACAAGAATCCAAATATGATTATATACAAGAATTTTATTGAATAAAATTCACATTTAATAAGGGAAATATACAAATAATTTTTTGGGGTAGCCTAATATCAATATTACATGTCAATATTCGTGTGTGATATTCACCAAAACATGGGTGTACACATAGGGGAACAATATGTTGAATGCACTGACTGCATCTGCCGGCCGGATATTGTTTAGTAATTTTTTTACTTTTATTTTTTATGGGAGGGGGGGGGGGGGTCGCGGGCCGGACGGCAATGTTAATGCCAAGCAGGGTGGCGGGCCGGACGCTTGACCTTCGCCTGCCGGATATGGCTCGCAGGTCGGAGTTTGCCCGCTGTTGGTCTATATCAGAGGTTCAAAACCGGTGGGTCGCAACTCCCTGGGGCGGTCGAGGAGGACTGGCTGCGAGCTCACGAAGTCTTGCTTGAAACGGTTGGGAAGAATGATTTTTCTGGCTTATAGTTTTGAGATTGTTCTTTTTGCTTTTACTTTTTTGTTACTGTATGCTTCTGCCGGTGAGTGTTGAGAGGGAACATTTAGGTATCTTTTTGGACATGTCAGGAACTTGTCTGGACGAAAATTTGTGTATTTGAAATGTTAAGAACAAACTGCTGTTATCAGAGGGTCGCATGGGTTTCAAAAGTTTGGGAAAAGGGTCGCGAGTACAAGAACGGTGGGAACTACTGTTCTAGATGGTCAGGAATATTCGTAGAAATTATAGACTCGAGTAATTTCATAAAACCGATATCAGACTAATTGGGTATTAATATGACATTACTGTCTTATCTCCCTTCTTAAATACTGGCACAACATCGTCTTTTTCTTTAGTGCAGGTAATTCTTCGGTAATGCTTCATGAAAACTTGCTCACCTTCACGCGTATCATCTTGAGTAAATGCCGACAGGAAGTCCTCTTTTTCTCTACATCTGAACTATAGCGTCAGTAGGTTTTCTTGATTGGGCCTGGTGATCGGCCCCAGTCCGATAGTCGTTCAGGCAAGTGTTTTATAGTGGCGCCATTCTTGTGTGACTCATGCTTCCTATCGGAGGTCCACCTGTTCCAATTTAGTTGGCTTCGCTAGAGTCTGGGTTGATGAGTAATTCTCAGGACATAATGTGGGTGGTCTTAGGTCATTCGGCGATGACTGAAAATTGTCAGTTGGTAGCGACTGGTGGGACTTGACCCCTGGTCCTCTAGGACACTGCGCCCGCACGCTAACCACTCAGCCACCGCCTCCCTCTGCAGCTATGCTAATGTATTTGTTACTGAGTGGGTTCCAATTTACTGTACTAAATGACGCAATTCTCTCTCTGGCTTTTGTATGGCTCATAAAACTAAAGCCCTTCTTTCGCCTTCCTCACGGCACTGATGTCATAATGACTTTTACCTCTTCTTATTTTTCGCTTCCCGCACTAGTTGACAGTACTTATTTCTTAAACTTCTCCTCATTTTATCTTTTTATTGATCCCCTTCTTACATCTGTTTGAATTTGAGTTTCGTCTGTGGTCTCCATATTCGGATCTCACCAGCCAGGAAGGAATATTTCGAGTTTTCGTTGTAGTAATCGCACAAGGAAAACTCAACATACTACAAGTCTTCCACGGGCCACGGCCTCGCCTCGTCATAAGGAATGAAGTATTTTTATCCTAACACCGGTCACGTGACTAGACACTCCCGATTTATCACGCCCTTCCACAGCTCTGATCTTCTCACTAAGCTTCACAGCCCCTCGGAGCCCTTCTTAACCTGACCTTGACTCTGACTGAATCCAGTCAACCCCTAGATGCCTCAAGGATTCAAACTGCTTGTCCTGATATTAGGTACGAGCATTTTATGAGACTTGTTGCTTGTTTTGTATTTTACATTGAATATAATTTATGTATAGTTGCTGTAGCCTAATTTCTCAGCTCACTGTTGCAAAACATTATTTTTCTTTCGTTGGCTGATTAACTAAAAGTTTGAGAAAATCATCTTGTACTTTCTTTTTGAAGGGCTCTGCTTCAAATTCAAATAAGAAAATCACAATAAATTTTATACTATTAAATTACATTCGATACAAATATAAACATTTCTAGAGGCCCTGTTTATTTCCTGAAATAATACTGAAACAGAATTCTCAGTAGCATTGTGAAGTCGGTAAACGACAAAAACTGAGTTTACACTTACAGTTTACAATTTCCTCCGAAGTCTGTGTAACATTTCCGCCTGTTATAATTTATTTGCATAATGAGCGACTCCTCCCTAACTTTGCTTGTCTTACTGCGATAGTTAAAACAGTAGTGAGTACACTTTTTTTCTAAGGTCTCTACTGTTCGTGTAAGTCTACAACCATTATAAATATCATCTTAACTTGCACTTGATTTTGTTTTTATAAGAATGATACACCGAATTTTTGTTCACGCTGTCAGTAGATTCCATACTGACTTCCTGACACCCTTGCGCCCCAGATTTTCATTCCCTCTCCACACAAGAAACAACGATGGGTTCCGGCTTTACGCTGAAGACTGTCAGCGAAAGCCGCAACGCTTCTGCGTAGTTACGTACTCTTTTTGCCGCAGAATATGACCGAATGATCAGCCAGTCAGTTGATCATTGTAATTGCTCGGAAGAGAAACTCTGTACGCGTTTCGACGCAGAAAGACACCACACAGTGCCGGGACACCTCCGAGGTCATAAATAACTCCATACACATATACTCCACAAATATAGATATACCTACACACCCGGAAGAAATTGTCTTTAACCAACTGTAACCACAACCAACAGAATACCAGTTCCTTGACGGCATTGGACGTTGCGTGAACTGAATCTGATTTTCATTCCTTTCTTCAGCAAAAAGATTAGCACGAACCAACACATTCCCTAGTGATGTTGACGCTTAGTCTTGAGTTACATTACTTGCAGGACTAGACAAAGAAAATAGCATGGCGATTTACACTATTAAAAGGATGAATCAGCAGTATGTATTAACTGTTGTTCAGCGTCTTGAGGCTCGGTTGATCATGGATGTAAAATTGTACCATTAAAATATGCTTTTTTTCTGCTTCTGGGTCGTGGTATTATTGCTCTATTTCTCTGATGCTTCTGTCGGTATATTCGGTTATTTGCATCTGTTGCTGCTTTGTTGGTTTGAGGACGAGCAAACCGCACAAAACTAAATGTTGCAGACAAATATCATTTCATTTTTGGCTCATGACTTTTGCTTGCCTACATAATCTGACGTAGTGTTTCATAATTTCTTATCATTCTTTGTTGTCTCGTTTTGTTAGAATAAAATAAAATCACGCAGAACGAAAACATTTAAGCGAGCACGGATTTGCACCGCGGCTGTCCGTTCAGAGACTGGTGACCTCGCTTCCTCGTATCCTTTTTTTCCTCTTTTTCTTTTCCTTTTCCTGTTTTTTCTGCTTTCAAGGGTCTTTGCTCGGCTCCTCCGCTAACCGTATAAGTGCATGTATGTCATAGCCTACCTTTTTACAGCCACTTTGATCTCTTCTTGGTCTCTTTTCCAAGCCGCTATGTATCCACTTTAGGCTTTCTTCACAACGCTGATTTAATTTTTTTTCCCCTTTCGTCCTCTCTTCTGCAAGCCATAAAACTTTTAACCCGTGTGCCATCCAGTCCCTCCCTTCGGTAAAACCTTCCGAGATTCTATTCTCCTCAGGGTCTATTTAATCCCCTTTCAGTCTTCGTTTCCACCCGTCAACTCCTTCAACTCGCCCTCAGTCGCCGCCCCTCTGTTCACCTCTCGAGCAGGGTTGCCAAATTATCGTATTAACCACATATCGTATCTATCATTTTTATGCCTCAAACTCTCGTACGTACACAAGTAACGTGAGAAAATCAAAGTTAGTGCTAAAACTGTTGAATATTGATGTTTTTCGTTCTTTGTTGTTATAGTTATCGGTCAGCAACTACGAAAATGAAATGCGATGAGTACGATAGTTTGTCGACGCTGCTCTCGAGTTTCCAGCACTCTCAAGATCTTTGTGTCGCGTCCTCTCGTTGCTCTAGAAGGTAATGAGTTTTTCGTTAGCTTGTGTTGATAAAACTAGTTGGTCTTTTTTTATCATTTATAGAAAAGTCGTTGTATTTAATATTTTTTTTTTTTCGTGACCCCCACTCGCGTCGTGTGTGTGTGTGTGTGTGTGTGTGTGTGTGTGTGTGTGTTTGTCGCTCATTAATACCACATATAAATATAACGTATACTAGGGAGCAAAAACATAGTCCGTGGAGAAATAGAAGTGGGCGGCTTAAAGAAAAAGAAAACGGGTAGGAGAAGGATAAGGACGCATTAGGCCCAGAATTGACGGGATGGGTACACGCTCTTAGGCTACAGATCAAGGTTGACAGACGCTGAGAGGGAAGGAAAATATATAATGTGATTTGCTAGAATAAAGGACGAGTGGTGCTCTATCAAAAGGATCAAGGAAACGAGAGTCGTGAGCGGGAGAGTAGAACAACAGAGGAGTAGCCGGAAGTGAATGTGATAGCCACTTATGTGTTGCGGGAGAGAGAGAGAGAAGACAAGACAAGACAAGACAAGACAAGACAAGACAAGATGTGACAGCCCCGGGTTCGACCCCTGGTCATCACATGTTGGAAAATAAAAAAAAAGGCAGGAAGAGGAAGAATAGTGACGCTATTATTCCTCAACCTCAGAGAGAGTGTACGGCTGGGTTCGATTCTCTGCTGTGTTCCCTCTCTGTAAGCTGCCACCAGGAGGTTGTAATATGGCACAACCCCCAAAGCCTGTAAGCGAGTAACGGCAGCTTTATGAACCAGGTGGGACGGAACTAAACTAACTGTTTAGTCCCCAGACTTTCCCTGCCCTGGCAGGCCAGGCAACACTTGACCTTAACAACTGTCCCACCTGGTAGATAGTGTCCGTCGCTCCCCTGCTTACTATGGGTTGTTCCTTGAGGTAGATGGTATCCTCAGTCCAAAGTTTGGTAGTGTGGGGTCGTGGTTACCTTCGGAGGTCGTGGCGGGGGAGATTGCGAGACTGCACCGTAGGCTAGGAAGGCTGTGTGCATTAATACAGGACATAGGCAGAGTACAATTTATTGGTTTGTTTCCCAAGTTCCCTTCCCCCTAACAATAATCCTCACTCCCGAGTGGAGTGTAGCATGTTTGGTTAATACAGAGTGAAAATTTGAATACAAAGTTCAAAATATCCACCACACAAAACCCCCTACCTAATAGTATAACTGAGGCTATGGAGCTGGAGTCACAGGCGTAAGCCTCTTCCAGAAAAGTCGTCTATGGTTCTATGGTTCTAACCATATCCTCACTAGACGAGGGAAGTGTAGCATGTTTTGTTTACAAACGTGAAAACCTTTCTTCTAATCCCTAACATTCCTATAGATAAATGCTACACACGAGAGAGATGAATATATATATATATATATATATATATATATATATATATATATATATATATATATATATATATATATATATATATATATATATATATATATAGGTATAGATCACAGGGCTACCGCCCGATTGGCTAGATAATCCGATATCGACCTCCTGCATCGGCGTGCACACACACACAAAAAAAAACCCACTCATAAAAAAAATAGGAAGAAAAGAGTTTAGTATGAGGGAGAGATCAGACCGTTACAGCTAACGGGGGGGGGGTTCACTGCTAGCCCCTCGTCCACACAGCGGGTGGTGGAGGCCTGAGAGCTACACAATATGCTGTCGTGCCTTGCCTAAAGGGTGGGTTTTGGAGCCGTTCACTTCCATCACAAGCCTGCTGGTCTCGTGGGCGGCGACAGGGACTTGACTGGCTCGCCCTTACCTTTCCTCAGCCCACACACTCATGACTGAGGGCATGACTCTCGTTAAACACTGGCGTCTGGGTCCATTCCCGACTCTCAATTGGGCGGCTTCAAGATGGCGGGCACTCGCCTTTCCTACCCCTGGACACCGGCCTCCAGCTGGCTCTCACCAATTTACCTGCGCCGCACGGGAAGATGAAATCCAGAATCAGTCACTAATGAACGTCGGCTAGGGCTATCTCTCACTCCCAGGCAGCCGTATTCTAGCGAGCTGCAGCTTACCTGCGCCGCACGGGAAGATGAAATCCAGAATGACCCGTGCCACCGTGGCAGCTGCCTCGCTAACTTCCCTCTGACGTGGCCTTCCCAAGGTTCCAACACTTTTCCTTCTCGCCTTTCAGCTTGGTACATTAATCTATCCTTCCTCTGCCTTTCTGAGGTTTTCTTTTTGTGTGTTAATTCTGAACTTAATTTTCCCTTATTTTCTAAGACGTAACTTATAAATATATAAAAATATATGGATACGAGTGGAATTATATCAGGGGTGCCAACCCAAGCTGTGGTTCGTATTTCTCGTTCTCTTCCCTCACCTACTAATAACATATTAACCGCTGCGGGTATTGTTTCGGCTGAGGAGAAACTGGATCCGGTAAATAATCATGGTCATGTACAAGGAGGTGTTCCCAATTTTCCCAGCTGGCTTTTAACTGGCTTCCGCGGTGATGGTATGCCGGCGGGTATGTTACAAAGACAAGACAAGACAAGACAAGACAAGACAAGAGTGAGTGACCTTTCAACCCGTGCCATTCAAGTGTAATGCTGGAGGCAAGGCTGGACGGTGTCGTCTTTCCACACTTTCCTTTTACGTCGTACAGAACACAAAAAATATGAGTTAATGGCTTGTCTCGCCCTGCTCCTGCTCTTGTTCCTGGGACGGTGAGGTCTTCTAGCTGCTCTCCTTGTGCCTTGAGTTGCTTCCTTCTTGTCATGTGTAAAAAGAAATTCCGCTGTGTGGGGTAATGTTTACTTTTTTTTTGGGGAGGGGGGGGGGTGTTCGGTAAAATGAAAATTCTGTTAGGTGTGATATTTTGTTACAATGGGGTTTTGTGCTTGTTTGTTTGTGGTGGTGTTAGTGTTAGTGTTAGTGTGTGTGTGTGTGTGTGTGTGTGTGTGTGTGTGTGTGTGTGTGTGTGTGTGTGTGTGTGTGTGTGTGTGTGTGTGTGTGTGTGTGTGTGTGTGTGTGAGCCCAATTTCCTTTTCTTTATTTATTTCTATCATTTTTTTATATCTGTCCAACTATTTGTCTATATGAATTAATCTCTCTAAGTACTTTTAGCGTATCGAATTACTCGGCAAAGATCCCAGTTCCAATGTTTTAAAGCTTTTAAGTTTTTACTCCGATAAACGTTTTTGCGTTAGTTTCATCACGATTTTAAGTTTTCTTTCATGTAGTGTCTCGCGGTTTTACCTGCATTTTACCTCCGGTTGTAAAACGTTGGCGAGGTTTTTTTAATGACTGGCAGCTTTTATATGATCGTTTGTCCATTTCTTGCTTATTCATGTGTATTGGAAGGCGTATCGGATTACCTAAAGAATTTTTTTGTATTTTCTTGTATGTTTATATACATATACGTACTTGTGTGTATGTATGTATGTATGTATGTATGTATGTAAATATGTATGTATATATGTATGTATGTATGCATATAGATATGTGTGTGTGTGTGTGTGTGTGTGTGTGTGTGTGTGTGTGTGTGTGTGTGTGTGTGTGTGTGTGTGTGCTGCGTGCGTGCGTGCGTGCGTGCGTGTAGTGTGTGACATTGAGAGAAATATAATTCGTTTAGACAGATATAGGTAGACAAACAAATAGACAGACAAACACGGACACAAAGAGAGGAAGGAAACAAAGACAGGCATTTAGATGAAAAAAAAATACATATGTAAACCGGAAAAATACAAAACCTAAAGCCGGAACATCTTTTTTTCCCAAATTCCCACTAATCGCCCGGGAATTAAATTAGATGGAATGAAATTACGAAAGCACTGAAAATCCACGAATCGGCGTAAAGGATTTGGAAGGAAACATTTTTACCCCAAACACAAGCGAGGAGTGCTTTAGTGAGGCAATATATACGGTGTGCTTTCTTTAGTCTGTGTGATTATTTTTCTTGCATTTTGTGTGCGATGTTTCTTTCCTTCCTTCATGCCTTCTTTCCTTTCTTTCGTTCTTTCTCCTTACTTCCCTCTTTCCCTTCCTTCTTCATCCCCTCCTTGCTTTCCTCCATCTTTCTGTTCCTGCCTCCCTGCTCTCGTTCTTTCCTCCTTCCTTTCATCCTCTTCCTTCCTTTCCTTTCTCTCTTTCTTTCATGTATCATCCCTACTTCTTTCTTCCCTCCTTCCTTTCCTCTCTACTTCCGTCCCTCCTTCCCTACCTACCCCCTCTTTCCTTCATATATTTTTCCTTGTTTCCTCCCTCCTTTCGCTCCTCCTCTCTCATTTCATTCCCTCTTTCCTTCCTCTCTTCGTTGCCTATTAACTATATTTTCCTTCCTCCTTTCCATTAGTCCATTCCTCCCGTCCATCCATCCATTCTTTCTTCCTTTCATTCTTACAGTGTATCTTATGTGTGGGAGCCTTCCATTAACTGCTAAAAAAATGGAGTGAATATCTCAATAACAAACGAATAAAAAAAAGGGTGAAACAGACGTCAGTGACCTGGAATGAAAAACAAATATATAAAAAAAAAACAAGATCTAATGGCACAAATTAATATGATAAGCCTCCAAATATTGAAAGGCAGTGTTTTGGTTTTAACATAAGTATCATGTAATTTCTTTTTCTTTTTCTTTAATGTGAACTAAAGGATATTATATTATTGTTCTCATTGAACGAGTAATTATGTACTTATGAAATTATGAAACCACCTATTATTTATGTTGTTTCAACCGCTAATAACTTAAAGCCGCTTATTCCTTTGTTGTGATAATACTCCCCTCCCCCTATCCCCCCATTTTCTCTCTCTCTCTCTCTCTCTCTCTCTCTCTCTCTCTCTCTCTCTCTCTCTCTCTCTCTCTCTCTCTCTCTCTCTCTCTCTCTCTCTCTCTCTCTCTCTCTCTCTCTCTCTCCCCCCCCTACACACACACCTGAACAAAGAATCACTATAGAAAATATGGGGAATTTTGAGAGTAAAACCTGGACTGACATGGCTCTGGGATTACTGGTCGCCATGCACCACCGCTTCATGCACAAAAATGTCAGACGTGAATACCCTGGCTACGTGCTGATTGGCGTACACCCGCGATTCTGTCTTTTTTTCATGTTTTCTCCTTTTAAATGCGCACATTGCAGAGGCGTACGCCCTCGCCATCTCTCCTAAGATATGAATTATACTAAGCTTTTGAAAATGGAGGAACAGATGATGCCTCTTGCTATTTCACTGCCAGGCCAAACGTGAAGTGATGTTTTAACAAAGCTTCGGGAGTTAGGCGAAGAAAGAAACGTCAGTGAGAAAGGCAACTACAATGTACGGTAATCTAATCACGACGAGCGAGGGATGTGACATGGCTGGTAATAAATCTTTTGACGGGGAGACAGATTGATGACTTAGAAAAATAATGGAAGGCTTATGATGGACGATCTCTTCTTCCCTATTTATAATTTTTTTAGTTCTTGTGACAGCTTTTCTTTGTAAATATAATTTCATAAAAAAAAAATCAAATTCACACACACATATATATATATATATAT
>NC_066534.1:11099434-11119434 GCF_024679095.1 Eriocheir sinensis | reverse complement strand
TGCAGATTAAATTCTCACACTCACTTTGTCAGCAGCGTTCAGCGGTGGTCACGTTCACACTGCTTGGGGGGCCACTGATCCGCGATAATTAGCCTTCAAGACGAGCACCGACACTCGCGTCATGCCTCTAGGCAAGCTGACTCTCTCTCTCTCTCTCTCTCTCTCTCTCTCTCTCTCTCTCTCTCTCTCTCTCTCTCTCTCTCTCTCTCTCTCTCTCTCTCTCTCTCTCTCTCTCTCTCTCTCTCTCTCTCTCTCTCTCTCTCTCTCTCTCTCTCTCTCTCTCTCTCTCTCTCTCTCTCTCTCTCTCTCTCTCTCAAAAGAGTTAAACTCAAAATTTCGGTAATATGAGTAGTTTAGTGATGTGTGAAGCAGAAGGATGAATGATGCAAGGAACGGAAGACTTGGAAGGAGCAAGACAGCCGTGGTGATAGGGGGGTAGTAGATCATTTGCCAGAACATGACGTCTGTATCGTCTTGGCCTTAAACATTAGCTACTAAACATTAGTCTTTCCTAACATTTGCTAATGGTCTGAATAGCAAAATAATGTGAAAACTGGTAAAATTTCACCTTGGATTTGGCAAGACATTTCTGTACGAGGCACGGGAAAGTTTTGAGTGGCATTGTTTTGGCGTTCGATGTTACCAACCTTGCCGATCATATGTTGACACTCAGGACTGTCATCATGGCCATGGGTTGTACCAAGCAGATTCTTGCATCTCAGAACATCGTTTATACCGATGAGGGAGAGCCTAATCCACTGCATCACAACGAGATTTTTGAAAGGCGGACGTAGAAACTTGCTAAAAAAAATAAAAAAATCTCTATACCGAACCTCAGAGTTATATTAAGAATTGTTTAAACAAAGAGAGAGAGAGAGAGAGCATGTATCAATGAGAGAGAAAAAAAATCATGAACTGTGAAATACTTGACTTCTCTCTGGATTACTGAACCCGCACTCACCGGTTCTTCGGATATTAATTTAGAAGAATCATGAGCATTTGAAGTGAGACGACATGAAGCCCACACCGGCGGAACCAATGAAGGGATAATGAGGATATCAATTCGGAGCGTTTTCATTGCCAGGACAGCTGCGTTATCTGGCCGTCAAGGAACATCGGATACCTGGGAGAAACTTTTCAATTTTCGTTTTCGGTAATGCAGTTTTTTTTACAGCAAAGGAGACAGCACAAGGGCACAAAAAAGGAAAAAAAAAAAGAAAAAAGCCCGCTACTCACTGCTCCTGTAAAGAATCCGAAGAGGTGGCCGAAAGAGCAGTCAATTACGCGAAAATATATTTGTGTGTGTATATATTTGATAGTTTGTTTCTCGATTATTATAAACATCATTCATTAGTGTTTATAAGAAAAGGGTAAAAACTGAATGTGCAGGCAGCTTTATATGGTACAATAACATTAAATGACTCCCCCAAAAGTACGAATTATTATGCTTGAAAAATTAAGATATTGAAAATTGAAATATTGTGTCGGTGTGTGTTTTTTCTTAAGCTTGTATTTATTGGATTTACACCCGTTGAAATCAAGCATGGGTTACAGTTAGGAACATCACTTGCTTATGTAGCTGTCAAAGGCAAATAAAAGGTTCCGATTCTCTTGATATGTATTACAATGACAATTTTTGAAGTCGTTGATATATATTACAATGAGATTCGTTCCCAGCTCCTATCCAGATTGTCTTTATGCTTGCCGACTATAACTTAGTAAGGAAGCGTTCAAGTGCCACCTTGTCAAAACCTCCCAAAAAGCCTAGATAATCAAGACATTTAGAGACACCATCATAAAAGTTTCATAGATGCTGTAGAAAATAATCCATCAAGTCCGTTACCTAAGATCACTTATTTCGAAAACTGCTTAAAGTACGTGAGATTGTATCATTAACCCGGTAGCTGCAGGGATCATGTTTCTTAAAGGCCTCTCTATGTGAATTAATGAGAAAAAAACGTCTCTCGCAAACCATTTCATAATATATATCAACGCATTTTTAATCAGTTAATGCATCCTCTATTTTGGGGGGTTTATATCATGGCAGAAATGTGGCCCGTCGCTGGTACACGGTAAAGCCACAAATTTGGCCCATCGCTGCTACCCAGTTAAATCCTCTTAATCATGACGTGTTCCTCCCTAACACTATTTTAGGAATTTGCTTGCCCCTGATGTCAAGCTAATGGGTCTAGATTCGAGAGTTTACGGCCTAATTTTTCTCTTTATTGGTACACTTGCCATTTTCCAGTCTTGAAGGCCTTGCTCCGTTGTAATGACTGATTGAAGATAAGTGCAAGTGGCTCTAGTGTTTGCTGAGAGGAAAAAGAGGGGGAGTTAGACGAGGAGATTGAGGAAGAGGACGAAGAAAAGAAAAAGAAGAAAAAAAGAAAAAAGAAGAAGAAGAAGAAGAAGAAGAAGAAGAAGAAGAAGAAGAAGAAGAAGAAGAAGAAGAAGAAGAAGAAAATAGTAATAAAATAAAGGAAAAGGAAACCCACTCAGTAATATAAAAAAAAGCAAAAGAGGGGAGAGAAAGATTTTGTCACACCGGCAAACTTGGTAAAATAAAAAAAAGAGAGAGAGAGACGCAAACGAGGGAGAAGATAAGGAGGAGTACGATGATCAGGACAAAGACGAAGGGGGAAACTAGGGAATGGAGGAGGAGGAGGAGAAGAAGAAGAAGAAGAAGAAGAAGAAGAAGAAGAAGAAGAAGAAGAAGAAGAAAAAGAAAAAGAAGAAGAAGAAGAAGTTGAAGAGGAGGACCTAACTTCAATAATCCTGTTTGCCGGAGGTTCGGTTAGGTTGGAGAGAACAGTGTAGCGAGAGAGAGAGAGAGACCTTTTGTTGTGGTTCTCATTAACGTCCCCAAAGATGAAGTACCACGAATGTAAAAATGTTCACAGAATCCACACAAAGAGCGGGAGAGACAAAAAGGCAACACGCGCGCCGGGCCGTCTCAAAGGGTGCCGGTGAGCGTGTGGAAGGAACGTCCCCCGCAGCCCTGTACGTTGAGGTGGAAAGGCACATGTTTTTCTCGCCCGTCTCTTGACAACGCTGGAAGGTCTGTCGCCGTGCAGATTCACTCCATACCCGGGGCAAAGGACAGGATCGAGTTGTTACAAAAGTACTCGAGGTGAAAGACTTATTGTGATCATTGTAATTCTGCAGTTTAACGTTTTCTTGAGTTTCATATTACATATTTTTTAACCACCAACTCGTCCAGTGCGATAAATAACAGGTGTTTGGGCTGCGACTGTCAAGACGTACTGAAGTCAAGTTTCGCCTATTTGTAGTCAAACGGGCTTGCCATTGCACGTCCAAGAAAGTTAAATTGATAAAGCTGTCGTGGTAAAACTGCGTTGGTCCGAGGACAGTTCCTGCTACTCGTGTCTTTGTTACCACTGATCTAGGAAGAAATGGAAAAGGCACAGGCGAAGACAGAAAGTAGACAATTACTTGTATTTTCTGTTTTACCAATACCATAAAGTTATGAAGATTGACAGTCCCTCACCTCTTATCTTCTACTTTTTTCATCCGACTTAGAATGCCGATAAAAAAGTGCACAGGTGAATCTATACAGGTAGATTGACTTTTTTTTTATACGTCTTGGCCTATTGCGCCGGTAGGCTTCTTCCCGGTGGATCCTGATGGTCGGTCCAAGGCTTCTTCCCGGTGGGTCCTGATGGTCGGCCCAGCCCGTTCTGGCGCTGGCGAGTGTTTATAGTGGCGCCATCTTGCATTGGCTCATGCTGCCCTCCCGGGGCTCATCTTTAATCCTAGAATCTAGAGTCTGGGTTGATAGGTGGTCTTCTGGACAGCATGTGGGTAGCTTTAAGCCACTCGGCGGCGGCTGAAGAAATCCCAGCTTGGTGGCACCGGTCGGGGATTGAACTCACGTCCTCCTGAACGCGGGGCCGTCTCGCTATCTGCTCAGCCACCGCCTTCCCAATTATTACTATTACAGTAAATCCCTTATAACTCGGCTCTGTATAACTCGGAATTTGATATAACTCGGCAAGACAACGAAATATTCACTCAAAAAATACATTTCGAATTCAAACAAATAACGACAAAAAAAATAAAAAAAATCATGCATCTCGGCATGTTGCAGAGTTTTAACCACATCCTGTTGTCTACACTCGGCATGACTCACCCGCTTTTTCTTTGAACGTGTATCCACACTTGGGCCACATGATCTCACTCTCCAGCACTCTCCGATTCGTCTCGATATGCTGCCGAGTTATCTCCACATTTCGTGGTTTATATTCGTCAAGGCTTGCCCGCGCTATCCCCGTATTAAACATGTACCCTCACTTTCCCTGCTCGCTCCACAAACACCCACGTGTTGTCTACTTGGATTACATGACTACAGCAGCCCCTTCATTGGTAAGTGTTAATTTAAGCCTTCACTGCTGCTGTGTAGTTCAGTGTTTTTAAAATTTGACTGTATATGCAAATGGGGTTAAGGAGAATGGGGGATTTGCATAACTCGGAAAATTGAATGACTCGGCAAGGCTGGAGCCCCTATCATGCCGATTTGTAAGGGTTCTACTGTATTTAACAGTTTTATTCCACTGACTTAACTGGACACATGTGCAAATCAATTTTTATACCTCTACCAAAGATAAACGGAACGTTGGAATGCGTAAGCACCGTACAATAAGCATAATGAACCAAACAACAAAAATAATACGAAAGATGATGGTGAACAAAATAAGGAATAAAGTGAGAGAGCAGGTGTGCTGGGAGCAGTATGGCTTCTTGGAGGGCATGGGAGAGAGAACAGAATACAAGACCATAGGAAGAGGAGTAGGGCAGGGATGGGTATGTCTCCTGATCTGTTTAACCTATATGGGGAGATGATATTGAGGGAGCTGCAGGGGCTTGAAGGAATCAAGATTGGAGGTTACAATATCAACCATATTGGGTACGCAGATGATACTGTGCTGGTGGCGGACTCTGCAGAGAAGGTGCAACATCTGTTGTATGTGACGGTGAGGGCGAGCGAGGAGAGAAGGTTAACTGTTAATATGGGAAAGACCAAGTTGTTGGTGGTATCTAAGGCAAATGCACCCAGAGTGAGAATAGAGGTGAGAGGAAGAAGAATAGAGCAGGTGTCAAAGTTTCCTTATCTAGGGAGCTTGATAACAGAAGACTGCAGATGTGAAAAGGAAATTAGAATGAGAATTGGCATTGCAAAGAGTGCATTTACGAGGATGAAATACGAATAGAAAGTTGTCTATTGGAATTGGAAAACGGGCAGCAAAAACATTTATATGGTCAACATTGCTGTATGGATGTGAAACTTGGACGGTGAACAGAAAAATGCAAAAAATTGGAAGCAGCTGAAATGTGGTTATGGCTGAGAATTTTGAAGATACCGTGGACAGCAAGAAGAACTAATGAGGATGTACTGAGGCAGATGGGAGTGGTGAGGGATATGATAACCACAATAAGAAGACGACAAATGAGATTTCTCGGACATGTGATGAGGAGGAATGAGATGGAGGCTGTTGCGTTGACTGGGATGGTGGAAGGCAGAAGAGCAAGAGGAAGACAGAGAGAGAAACTTATGGATGGTGTGACGCGAGTGGCGGGAGGACATCTTAAGCCTGCTGAGTTGTTGCAGCTAACAAGAGACAGAATCAGGTGGCGCTGCATGGTTGCCGAAGTCCTGGTGGATACGGCACGTCGGTAAGGTACGATAAGGACTTATGATGAAGAGTAAAGTGCTCTGGTGGAAAGTAGATAAAACCCACACTAACAGACGTAAGATGTATTTTCACCAAACAGATTCGGGAGACCCTGTCAACATCTTTAGGGGTTTGAGGGAGAAGGAGAAGTGGGGAAAATATGTACATAGCTCCCTATATACATAAACGAACAAGTAACTCCTTAGAGACCGGGGCGGGGAGGGAGGGGGGCGGCGATCCCATCACTCTATAAAGGTCACATAGTAGGAAAGTCAAGTGATGGCAATGTCCACTTAAACTGTTTGGTAAGTATGCATGTTCGTCTACCAACGCGGGTTTCATTCGCATCAAGAAGGTCAGGTCAGTGTGATTGCTCCGGTGTGCCCAGGTGAGGACAAGCCAGGTCAAGGTCTTATCCTCCTCGTTGTTGTCTTAGGGTTAACCTGTGTCATCAAGGTCAGGAGAAGCAGAGCCGGTAATGAGTGTCCGTAATGGCTACGTCGTTAGTTTACCTTTGTTCCTTATAGGGGCCTCAGAGTGAACCATTTGTCTAGTCTGTGATAATTAAGGCTCGTTTGGTAATTCACTCTCCTTTGTTTGAGGTATTATGGACTGAGTGTGTTCGCGTGTGTGTGTCTAGCAACATGTCCTCCTCGAATACTTCTCTTTTTATATCTATTTTCATCGTCTTTCTCCTATACCTCTTTATTTTCCTTCTCCTCATCCTACTACTCTTTTTTTCTTATTTTTTTCCTCATCATCATCTGCTTTTTTATTTTTTCTTATCCCTGTTTTTGTTCTCATTCTTTGTTTATAGTTTCTTTTTTTTTATTTTTTTACTTCTTCTTCTTCTTCTTCTTCTTCATCCTTATATATATCCGTATCTTTATCATCGTGTTCATCTTCATCCCTGTCTTCATGTTCGTTTTCCTCTTCATTTTCATTTTCATCATCCTATTATGGCGACGCATCCCCAGCGTATGTCCCCATTGATCCTCTTTTTACTCCACCTCGTTCTCACATCCTACTCGTTCTAGTCTCCATCGTTGTTGTCGTCTTCCTCCTCCTCTCCTTCCACCTCCTCACCTACCACCTCCTCCCATCCTCCTGATCATCGTGGGAGGCGCACTGCATGGGTCACGTTGCTCCACCCTTCCATCTCATTCAATCAAGACGGTTACCTTGAGCAAGTCTTCCTGGTACACATTCCCTTGATAACGGCAATCCAGGACGGGTCGCTAACTGCAGCTGTGATCTTAGGGGACGTCTTTATTGGATTACATCACTCACAGGTGCCTTGCTCGAACAGTATGACGAGAGAGTGACATCGGATGAATGATGTCATGTATTAATAGGTCACCAGAGTTAGCCGCCACCGGGGAGTAGCGAGATTAACACATACTAATTCAATTCAAGTCCCATGATTGTGTCGGTTCGCTTCTGCATGGTATTATGGCGCAAATAGCATAAAGACCTTGCTATGTATATTTGTGTTTAATGGCAAGCTTACGTTACCATGTCCTTTCAGTGCTGCTGCGATACTATAAACATGTAGACGAGTGCTGCAAGATGCCCTGACACGAATCTCTTACGAGGATGCATATTATTTTGTTAATTTTCTATGTTTAGAATTATGTCTCACGTTGTCATGTGTTTGAGTTACACAACCCCAGGATCTTAGTGAGGTGCATATCTTCATTCAGCAAGACCTTACAGACATGCACTCACCCTCAGGTAATTGGAAGAGCAATCTGGTGTGTGTGTGTGTGTGTGTGTGTGTGTGTGTGTGTGTGTGTGTGTGTGTGTGTGTTTGCAGTCTAGTTACCTAAGGAGGGGGCTGAGGGAGGACGAGGTGTTTACTGTCTGGTTACTCACAATGAGGCAGTGTTGACCCCGCCATTTACACAAGCCCAAAGGTGCCCGGTCGAGGAAAACGTTGGCTGAGTATATTTCACTCTGCGCGGGGGAAGTACCAGTAAACGTTCCCCAGACCCTCGCCCGTCAGCCGCCGCCTCCCCCTCCTCCCTCCTCCAGGACGGCCACTTAAGGGGCGTTTGATCCAATTTTGTGAGCCCTGCCGCGCGCCACCCCGCCCCGTGCTGTTGCCTGGGGCTGAGGGAAGGTTTATGGATTGCACACACAAGGAACGTATTAAAAGAAAAAGAAAATCGTTCAGGAATTGTCATTCAAAGTAAAAGCAGTCCCCAGGTGATGTACATAGTACAGATTAAGGAGAAAGGGTTACATTAATAAGGGCTAAACATTTTTATCGATATGATGAGTTATTATTTTGATGACGCGGATTATGCTTCGGTTAGCTTTTCTTGTATCAGGAGAAATATGTATTTTACCTAAAAAAGAAAAGGAAAGGAAAATATGCAACATCAGGGCATGTCATATACAAGGTTATCAACATGTGTAAAGGATTCCGCAAAACTTTTTTTTTTTTTTTTACATCTAAGCCTGTAGTACTGGTAGGCTTTCTTCAGGGGCCTGGTGGTCGGCCCAAGCCCGTCATGGCGCAGGCAATTTTTATAGTGGCGCCATTACGCTTGGCTTATGTTGCCTCCCGGAACTCATTCTTGATTCACTGGACGGCTTCTTCTAGAGTCCGGGTCGATGGGTGGTCTTCAGGACAGCATGTGGGTAGTCTTAGGCCACTCGGTGGTGACTGAAAAAATCCGAGGTGGTAGCGTGGGGATTCGAACCGACGTTGTCCATGGCGTCGTGAATGCGTTGCCCGCACGCTAACCACTCAGCCACTGCCTACCCAGATGGGCAAATATCTGCATGTTTACCGGAAATCTTTATTTATAAAAAAAGAGCAAAGAATATACCATCGGATGGTGTGCACACCTTTTTTTCTTCGCGTAGCAGCCGAAACAATCAACCAGCAATGTTGGCCATATTGTGAATAACCTGAATACGCTTTTGTTTAAAATTATATCAGACAAAAATATGCTGTTAGGCAAAATAGCTTTGGTTAAGTAAGAGTTGGTCACTACGTATCCCTGTTGACTTGGAGAGCAATCACGTGGCTTCACGAGCATGCCCAGGTAAAGTGGCGCTCGCGGCCCTTTTATGTCACAGTGTTTATTCATGGCTAGCCGACGACTGAGCGGGAGATTTGTTCAACGGTCCCAGTAAAGGCTTAATGGCATTTATATTTCAATTTACATTTCTATAATGGAACAAATAAAGTGAGAATGGACGTTACACTAATCTGATGGCCTGGATGTGACAAATCTAAGGTACTTAAATGGAAAGCAAGTGTCATTAAATGCCCAGTAAAAGCCAGACTATTTTGTTGTGAAGTTCCGCCAGGACTGAAGATCGAAAGAATTAAAGTTGTACGGATAAAATGAATACCCTCATATGTGTGTGTGTGTGTGTGTGTGTGTGTGTGTGTGTGTGTGTGTGTGTGTGTGTGTGTGTGTGTGTGTGTGTGTGTGTGTGTGTGTGTGTGTGTGTGTGTGTGTGTGTGTGTGTGTGTGTGTGTGTGTGTATATATATATATAGAGATAGATATATATATATATATATATATTTATATATATATATATATATATATATATATATATATATTTAAAAAATGGAGGCAAAGAAAATACATGTCAGGATGTTCAATGAAAATTGAAAATTTAATTTCCGTGGTCATGGGTATGGCATAGTATGTGAAAATTCTAGAGATTTCCACTAGGCAAATGCTGAAAGTAGCCTAACTATAAAATAAAAAGACAAAATATCTTTCACCATGTTTAACGTCGTGGCTCAAGGAGCTGCATGATTAAACACGATAGATAGAGAGATTTGATAGAGCTACTTTGAGAAGAGATTGAAAATAATGTCAACAAGCACTCGTCGGGGGATAGAAATGTAATTTGCAGGATATTTTCTCACAATTTATAAATCTATTAATGTATTTTCTGGAGGACAAATGAAGGAGGTCAAGGCTTGGCGGTGGCCGGGACGGAGGAAGAGAAAGAAAGGAATCGTCCCATTGACGCGCCGCTCCCAGCCGCACCTGCTGAGCACAGGTGCGCCGCGCGGTGGGAAGGAGACAGGCGGACAAAGGACACGCACTCATGTATGCATGCACGTGTGTGTGTGTGTGTGTGTGTGTGTGTGTGTGTGTGTGTGTGTGTGTGTGTGTTTCTGTATGTCTGTCTGTCTGTATGTATGTATGTCTCTTTTTTTTTTTATATTTAAACAGATACAAATATAATATGTGCAGACCCAAAGGTGCACTGTCGTGTGCTGCCTATTCGAAGGGCAGAATAAAATCTATATAAAACATAACTACATATACTATAAACCCTGCGGTGTTCCAAGGAGTCGACAGATCTGAGAGTTTCCGGCCCGTTTGGGGGGTCTGCAGCATCCACCAGTCGCAGTGCCCGTCGCTGGATAGTGACGGGTCTCCCGCTGTGCGAGGCAGCGCACGACATTCAAGAGAGGGCAGCATACCTTAAGTAAGGCCGTATCTGGGCCTGGTAGAACAACAGTCTCCCTTTTCTGTCGAGGAAGTGGGCCACCCTTCAGGCCGGAGACTCTGTGGGAGGCCTTTTGGGCAATGTGTTTTATGTGGCTGTCAAACCGTAGCACTCGATCCACTTCCACTCCCAGAATCTTGACGGATTCCTGGATTGGGAGGAAAACGCCACCAAAGCTTAGCTTTCCCTTCACTGCTGGCCAGGCAGTGGGGGATTGAGAGACCACCATTGCCTGGGTCTTCTCTGGGGCAAAGGTCACCTGCCAACGGCACCCCACTCCTGTAGCACATTCAGCTGCTAATTGATCTCGTCAGCAGCTCGACCACTGTCTTGTCGGGGGTAGGTGCAGGAGAGAGTGCAGTCATCAGCGTAAGCTGAGAATGCTCTCTCTCTCTCTCTCTCTCTCTCTCTCTCTCTCTCTCTCTCTCTCTCTCTCTCTCTCTCTCTCTCTCTCTCTCTCTCTCTCTCTCTCTCTCTCTCTCTCTTTTTTTTTAAACAGGGCTTTCAGAATATTGTGCTAAAGTTGAAGGTTTTAAGCTTCATCTATCTATAGCTACATACAAGACACATTGAATTACTGCCTAGAAGTCCTAATCCAGCTGTTCACCTCCCGCTTGAAGTCTTGAAGTGACGCGCGATGGTGGAGGTCGGTGTGGCTAACAAGCTGGTTCCACAGGCGGCTGTAGCGGGGCTGGAAGGAGCGGAAGTGGTGTTCCGTCCTGGAGAAGGGTACAGCCACTTGTTCCTGTCTGTGGGGTGCTGCTCGGGTGGAGTGTATGGGGGTTGGGGGCGCAGGGAGCTTGAGAGCTGCCAGGTGGGGTGTGTTTAGGTTGTGTGCCTTGTACATTACACACAGGCCTGCCACATCCCTGCGCTCCTGGAGAGGTTGCAGGGAGCCACGCGCGTGCTGAGGACCTGTGCGCTGTATCAGACGCTGGGCTCTGGCCTGGACACGATCCAGGGTTGCAAGGTAGGATGGAGGGCAGGAGGACCAGGCGAGGGGGGAGTACTCCATGAGGGGGCGTACTTGTGCCTTGTAGAGCACCTCAGTCCCTTTGGCGTCAAGTAGATGGGAGATGCGCCGTACACAGCTGAGTTTCCATGCTGCATTTTTTGATATTTTTTTAGCATGGTTGGTGAAGGAGAGTCCCGCGTCGAACTCCATTCCGAGAATGGAGATGGAGTCTTGAAAGGGTAGCGTTTTCCCCTCCAGTTGTATTCCCGGCCCGGCTAGATTGTTGATATCTCGCCTGCGGGATATTACCATTGCTTGCGTTTTGTCAGGGGCCAGGGTGACTTGCCAGCAGCCACTCCAGGCGATAATTTTGTCGAGTGCCATGTTGATGCGACACACTGTGCCTTGCCAGTCCTGTCTGTCGCTGGTGAAGGCAAGGGTGCAGTCGTCAGCGTACGCCTGGGCCTCAGGGATGAGCTGGAGAATGTCATTGAAATAAACATTCCACAGTAGAGGCCCTAGTACGCTGCCCTGGGGCACGCTTGCATTGATGGGGTGCTGGCTTGAGGTGTGGCCGTTAATCACCACCTGTAACGCCCTGTCCTGGAGGTAGTCCCCAATGAGTTGCAGGAGGGCGCCTCGCACACCTAGGCTCTTCAGCTTGGCGATGAGGCCTTGGTGCCAAACCCTGTCGAAGGCTCCGGCTATGTCAAGAGCCACGACGAAGGTGTCGAGTCCCCTGTCCAGCGAGTGGTTCCATGAGGCAGAGTTAAGGAGCAGCAGGTCTGCAGCAGATCTTCCCTGCCGGAAGCCGAATTGCTTGGAGTTGAGGAGATGGTGGGCATCGAGGAAGGCCGTGAGTTTGGTTGTTATAAGGGACTCCAAGATTTTCCCAACAGTGGAGAGGAGGGATACTGGGCGGTAGTTCTTTGGGTCCTGTTTGCCTTTTTTCTTGTATATGGCCACCACTCTTGCTTTCTTCCAAAGTGTGGGCCACTTGGAGGTGGAAAGGATGTTATTGAAGATGGTGGTAAGTGGTAGGGCGAGCTGGCCAGCGCATCTTTTTAGCAGGTGAGGGCTGATGTTGTCAGGCCCTAGGGCTTTCTTGGGGTCTATTTGCATCAGCAGATTTTTTACCTCCTCCATGGTGACAGTGAGACTCTCCAGAGAGGCCCTGGTGAGGGATGGCAGCTTCGGGGGGGGCGCGGAGGGGATCAGGTACTGACATTTCTCTCTCTCTCTCTCTCTCTCTCTCTCTCTCTCTCTCTCTCTCTCTCTCTCTCTCTCTCTCTCTCTCTCTCTCTCTCTCTCTCTCTCTCTCTCTCTCTCTCTCTCTCTCTCTCTCTCTCTCTCTCTTACCCTAAACACACTTTTCGTATATTTCTTTTGGCAGTCTCCTTTTCTCCCTCCTCATATCCTTCGTCCTCCTCCTCTGTCTTCTCATGTGTCTTTTCCAGCCCAAAGACATCTCGTTTCATCCTCTAAACATACACTCTCCGGCCATCATCCTTTCCTTTTACCTCTCCACTTCAACCCCCCCCCCCCCTCCAGTACCACATCCCCCCCATCAGCCGACCAACAGCTGTTCTCCTCCTCCCCTTCAGTTCCCTTCATTCACATCTCTCTTTCCTCTCTTATTTTTTCACGTCCCTCTCACGCCAAATCCACTTTTTTCTGATGTTTTTTTCTGTTTCTCTCACGAAAGTTTTATTCTATCTTTCATTGCATTTTATTTTTTCCTTTTTATTGTTTTTCTTATTCAGTTCTGTTTTTACTTTTACTTTAACTATTTTTTTGTTGGTTTCCACTTGTTGGTCTCTTATCACTTTACACACACACACACACGCACAGTAATTTGGAAAAATGTCCACATCTTTTTCAACTCACCTTTATCCTTTTAGAGTTCGTCATCATTACCGTTTCATCAAGTTTATTTTTTTTAATATCAGCTCTGTATGCCCCTCTTCCAACCCCTGACCCCCACCCGATTCCTCCCGCCCCCCGCCCTCCCCTCACAACTGTACCCACATACCTGCTTCTCTGCCTATTTACCTCTCGTTCATCCTGCCTCTCGTCTTTCTACTCCACCTCATCTGCCACATCGATCCTCTAAATTCCCTCCACGATTATATTCCCGTACCCCAGCATATCGATCGCTTCTATAATTTACCTCCTTAGTGTCTTCGTTAGTGAATTTCATGATAAAGGAAAGCAGTAGAATTTAATGATTATGGATTGTGTTTTGATATGAATACGATGTTTGTGTAATATTCCTTTTGCTGTCTTTTCAAACTGTGTGAAAGTGCCTGCGCTTGTTTGTGTTTGTGTCCTGTTCTCTCGGTGTTAAGACGATCATTTGAGTCAGCCTTTTTGCTTATTTATTCATTTATTTAATTATTTACTTAGAGAGAGAGAGAGAGAGAGAGAGAGAGAGAGAGAGAGAGAGAGAGAGAGAGAGAGAGAGAGAGAGAGAGAGAGAGAGAGAGAGAGAGAGAGAGAGAGAAAAGAGAGAAGAGAGAAGAGAAGAGAAGAGAAGAAGACAGGAGAAAAGAGCAGAAGAAAAGAGCAGAAGAAAAGAGAAGAGAAGAGAAGAGAAGAGAACAGAACAGAACAGAACGAGAGAGAATGAGAGAGAATGAAAGAGAATGAAAGAGAATGAAAGAGAGAGAGAGAGAGAGAGAGAGAGAGAGAGAGAGAGAGAGAGAGAGAGAGAGAGAGAGAGAGAGAGAGAGAGAGAGAGAGAGAGAGAGAGAGAGAGAGAGAGAGAGAGAGAGAGAGAGAGAGAATGTCTTAGATTATGGAGAAGCTCTTAGTGTGAAGCCAATAGCATATTCTTTAAAATCCCCCAAAGCGTGCCAGCAATCTGTGTCTAAAGAACTGGCGTCGTTACACTTAGTAGGTCAGTCAGTCCGTCCTGATTCATAATTCTGCCGGATTGCGTCACAATGGATCAGTTCACAATGTCACAAACCCCGGATCACAATCAGTCATTCTAAATCGAAAGGTCTCTGCAAAATCTGTATCATATTCGGTCGGTCTCATTCAAGGCCAGTCAGTCTTCATTGCTGTGTATTTTTTTTTTACAGCAAAGGAGACAGCACAAGGGCACACAAAAAAAGGAAACAATAATAAAAAAAAGCCCGCTACTTGCTGCGTACTAGTCATTTAGTGTTTATTTAGTTGAATACTGTTGAAAATCATAAATTTTAGTCACAAATGGCAGATCGATTCATGAGTCACATTTCAGGGGCTCACTCGGCACCCGCAAATGGGAATATTGAGTTGCTTTTTGTCTATAAATGATATACTCTACTGAACAAATTTTAAAAGACCGGACCACTTTTGTCTTGTAGAAAATGCGACACAGATGTATTAAGCCTTCTTAATTTCTGATATTTGATTATTTGCTTTTCCTCTTTTACAAAAATATAATCAGAAAGTCAAATAATCGAAACACTTGAGTTTCTTCACTACACCAAGACGCAGCAAATGACCGACCCCTCGAAAATGTTTAGTGCCAGTGGAAGAGCATCACGCAGAAAACTTTAAAAAAATTACGGCAAAAGATCCAAATTCAAGGATTCTACCCACGCACCCAACAGAACTTGCGTATGTCTGTCGTCCCTCAACAACTACGTAATCCGTCAAGCCTGTCCAACGGTCTTGACACACTTTAAAAACATCTGCCTCAACATTTTTTCACCGGAGCCCCAAGATCAGACGCAAATGTGCTTAGAACCGTTATTGCTGTCTGGAGCCAAGAAAGTTACATCACCTTGTATATGTTCACAAGGACATTACATAAAAAAAAAAAAAATTATTCAATCCAGCGTGTAAGCTCTGACCCCCCACCCGGAAATCACTGTAGTGCCGCCAGAAACCGTGCAAATGTAGTCTTTGGTTTTGTTTCGAGAAGCGTACCCAGTTGGAACGCAAACGTTATCCCTAAATTGTATCGTGACACTAGTTAGGCCTCACCTCGATAATGCTGTCCAGTTTTTGTGCTTCTATTACAGTAAACATTTAGATTACCTCAAGGCAGAACAGAAACAAATGATTGAAATAATTGAAAAACTTGGATATCTACCGTTACAAGGGACTAATAAGTAATTACATTCTTTGAAAGACGTAGACTGCGAGGTGATTTATTTATGTTTTACATGAGTTATGGGATATAATGGGGGCGATTTAGGTGAAATACTGATATTGAAAATTGACGTAAGAACACGCAACAGCTGGTTTGGGCCTAAGTTTGATTGATTCAGGTTCAGGGAGGAAATAGCCAAGAACTTGTTCACGGAAAGGGTCGTGTCTGAGTGGAACAAACAGAGCAGACATGTATTTGAAGCGAGGCAAACACGATTGAAACTTTTGAATGAAAGTTTGATATATTTATGGCTGGAAAGGGAAGTTTGTCAATAACCCACTCCCCGGAGCCGCCATGTGGAGGCCGTCTGGTCTCTTGTAGTTTGCTTATGTCCTTGTATAGCATTATAAACACACACACACACACACACACACACACACACACACACACACACACACACACACACACACACACACACACACACACACACACACACACACACACACACACACACACACACACACACACACACACACACACACACACACACACACACACACACTATCTCAGGCCCGAAATAGCATTCAAATATTTAGATGCATTTAATGGTAAAATTTAGTGAGCGTATTTTGGAGCCTCGCAAAAAGACACATTTCGGGCGCTGCTGCTCAGCCTGAATAAGACTTTTCCTCAGACGTGAAAAAGGATCGTCCGCCTGTCCATTTAGCTGCTGCACCACCCCCGTCCTTTCACACCCCACATTAGAGGAGGAGGAGAGGCAGAAGGAAGGGGGGGAGTAGGAGGAGGAGGAGGAGGAGGAGGAGGAGGAGGAGGAGGAGGAGTAGGAGAAGAAGAAGGAGGAGGAGGAGAAGGAGGAGGAGGAGGAAGGAAAGAAGGAAGGAAGGAAAAGAGGTGGATGAAGAGGGTGAAGAGAAGAGGTTAATGAGGAGTAGGAGGAGGAGGAGGAGGAAGAGGAGGAGGAAGACGACAACGAGGAGGAGGACGAGGAGGAGGATGTGTGGGAGGAGGAGGAAGAGGAGGAGGAGGAGGAGGAGGAGGACGACAACGAGGAGGACGAGGAGGAGGATGTGAGGGAGGAGGAGGAGGAGGAGGATTGGAAGGACGAGCTAAAAAGGCCCATTGTACAAAGACGAGGCCAAGCCAAGCTCTCTCTCTCTCTCTCTCTCTCTCTCTCTCTCTCTCTCTCTCTCTCTCTCTCTCCCCCCCCCCCACCCTGTGCTTTTTCTGTTCTCCCTCTCACCTGGTCCCGCCTCTCTCTCCTATTAATCAATTAGCCTCAGGTTCGAACAAAAAAAGCCTACCATGTTACAGTATTTTCTATAGGCGAGCAAAAAGGAAGGGTGCTAAAAGGTGCTGGTGGGCTCTGCTGCTGTCATATTGTGCTGGTGTGAAATGGAGCTGGTACTGAGTTTACTGGGGGCTTCAGGTGACACTGGTGGAGGATTGGATGATACTGGTGTGAAATGGAGTTGGTAATAAAATTACGTGGGGCCCACTTCAGGTGACACTGGTGGAAGATTGGATGCTACTGGTGTGAAATGGAGTTTGTACTGAGTTTACGGGGGGCTTCAGGTGACACTGATGGAGGACTGGATGTGAGGCTGAGGTGATTGTTGATGTGTGGCTAGAGCAGCGTTGCCAGATAGTTGTAATCAGCCTCTTATATTTACCAACTTCCGACCCCAAAACTGTCTCCTGGGGCTCAATAACTAGATTCATTTATATCTTTCGTTAAAACAGTTAATTCCTGATGTTTCTTGGCAATAGTTAGGTGTCAAAGAACGGTAAATACTATGCTCTGAGTACGATAATTTGGCAACGGTGGCAGCGTTGCCAGATTATATTATCGTATTCACCACCTCGTCTTTATTACTTTTAAGCCTCAAACTCTCGTACCTACACAAATAACGATAGAAAATTGATGTCAGCGTTAAAACTCCTATTTATTGATGTTTGTTTGTTTGTTTTTGCATTCGTTATTGGTCAGAAACTAGGAAAATGCAATGCGATGAGTACGATAATTTGGCAACGCTGAGCTAGGGTGACTTGTAAGGCGAAGCATCGCTACATGTTTTATGAATTGAAATAGAGGATGGTGGAGCGATAGATGAGATTTGAGGTGCTAAGGTGATGGGAATATATAATGACAGCGTGGGGGAAGACAGTCTGATGTGGTGAGGGCGATGGTCCATGAATTTTTTTTTTTTTTACAGTTTAGGAAGTGTCTCAAGGGCGAAAAACATAAATTAACAAAAATGTCCGCTAGGCGCTTCTCCAGTAATAGAAGAAAAGAATCGGAGGGAAGAAGAAAGGTCAGTTCCGGAAGATGATACTCAATTCTTGAAAGAGTTCAAGTCGTATGCAGGAGGAAATACAGACAGAGGAAGGCTGCTCCAGATTTTACCCGTGGAAGGGATGAAAGAATGAAGATGCTGATTGACTTTTTCATTAGGAACTAAGGTAGAATAAGGGTGAGCAAGAGCAGAATCAATAGAGGTCCTGAGCAAGAGTAGAAAGTCGTGTGCAGCGTCGCCGCGGGATGGGGGAGGCATGCAGTTAGCAAGTTCAAAAGAGCAATCAGCATGAAAATATGGATAGAGGAATTTACGAGGTAGAAAACTGTCAGTAAGAGGAGGGGAACTAATGAGACGAAGAGCCATTGCCTGCACTTTGTCTACCAGATTTGTGTTTGTTGCGCCCCCCCCCCCCACCCCCCCCACACACACACACATAAGATTAATACAGGTTTTTAGGTTGATAGCGTAGGTTGTTTATATGAAATGGATATGATGTTGAGGTGAGGTAAGGGAGGTGTTGTGCACTTGGTCTTTGCAGGGAGAATGTAAGGAAGGAGAAGGAACCCTTGAAGCTTTTTTGGATGAGGGTGACGGATGGAAGTGTAGCTGATGGCAAGGACTGATATAAAGGATAGAGGAGAAACAAAAGAGATGTGTGTGTGTGTGTGTGTGTGTGTGTGTGTGTGTGTGTGTGTGTGTGTCGTATCGCAATCCTTCAGGCAAAAGTGTGGCCCCGTGCATAAAACAAACCTAAAAAAACAGAAAGAGGACACCTGCGTTAGATGACAGGAGGATTGGATGACTGGCAGAAGATAAAAGGGAGAGGCGGAAGTGAATCATTCATGGGGAGGGAGGGAGAGAAGGAGAGGAAAGGCTGAGTGTAGGGGATGGAGGGACTGAGGGAGGGTGGGAGGTAAGGCACTGATGGAAGGGTAGGCGGTGGCTGAATGGATAGCGAGACGGCCCCGCGTTCAGGAGGACGCAAGCTCGATTCCCGACCGGTGCCACCAAGCTGGGATTTTTTAGCTGCCGCCGAGTGGCTTAAAACTACCCACATGCTGTCCAGAAGACCGCCTATCAACCCGGACTCAAGATTCTAGGATTAAAGATGAGCTCCGGGAGGGCAGCATGAGCCAATGCAAGATGGCGCCACTATAAACACTCGCCTGCGCCAGAACGGGCTGGGCCGACCATCATGACCCACCGGGAAGAAGCCTTGGACCGACCATCAGGATCCACCGGGAAGAAACCTACCGGCGCAATAGGCCACAACGTAAAAAAAAAAAAAAAAAAAAAAAAGGTGAAAGACGAGAGGATGGGAAGCGGGCGTGGGTGAGGATGAAGAGGGTGACGGCAGTGGCATTGAATGAGGCTTTGTAATCACGTGAAGAGATGAAAAATGTGATGAACCGGGTTCGAGAGAGGAACGGAGGGAAG
Source organism: Eriocheir sinensis (assembly GCF_024679095.1). Taxonomy (NCBI): domain Eukaryota; kingdom Metazoa; phylum Arthropoda; class Malacostraca; order Decapoda; family Varunidae; genus Eriocheir; species Eriocheir sinensis. The sequence continues at coordinate 11,100,454 of NC_066534.1, read as the reverse complement.
GGGGAAGGGGTGTAAAATGAGAAACTCGGGTAAATATTCTGTCGGAAAAAGCGTTGGAGAAAATGTAGGTAAAAGAAATGAGGGAATGGAAGGATAAATGACAGTTGAGTTAAAAAGAAGCGGAGGAAAACGCAAAGAGGGGATAGAAAATATGGAAAATAGGAGACACTGGGATCTATAGGATAAAGGATGGAGCTAAAAAGACTTCAGGAGAGGAGCTGGAATTGATCCGAGGAGACGAGACAAAAGAAGGAGAGAGGGTAGAAAAAACAATACCGTTATAGAGATGAGAAGACGGAGCCCCAGAAGCTTTGAAAGGACCAAATAAGAGAGAAAAAATAAAAGAGGATAAAAGGAAGGAGTCAGGTGACGAAAAGATAGAGGGTTGGTAAATGCAGGAATCGACGAAACAGAGTAGTCCACATGATACGTATCGCCTGGCGCATTGGACTTTTTCTATCGTTTTTTTTTATCGTTAAGCCCACGCAGGAAGCACGGTACTGAAGCCACCCACGACCAGGGCCGGACCGCCTGGCAAGCCCTTCTCACAGTACTCATCTGAACTGAAGTGAACTGAACCATCGCCTAAGCATATTCGGTGCTCTCGGATGGCACTCATTGCTGTTTTTTTTTAATGTTCGCCCTAAGTTATTCATTCATCTTTTCCATATTTAATGTCAGGTTTTATCGTAATATTCGCAAAAGGTAATCAGTTTGAGATATTCGCCTATATATGTTCTCATGAAGCTTTAGTATCTTTGTAAATGCCAATGCGTTTTATATTTTCCTATTGAGATTTTGAACACCCTGGCTCTGGAGCAGATCTGGCTGACCAGTTGATACATCGCTGCTGGCAGCGGGTTGAGAACAAACAGCAGGATGGCCATATAACCTCTGGTGAGATGTTTTACTTCCAGCTAATTCATTATGTTTGTTGAAAACTTATTTATGCATAAGGTATACCTCATAAATCGATGAGGCCTCTCAAGTTCACGCATGACGTAGTTTTGCTATCCTGCC
>NC_066534.1:11081934-11094434 GCF_024679095.1 Eriocheir sinensis | reverse complement strand
CGTGCCTCGATACCTAACACCACCTAGGGAGAGTCGCTCCATCACCTGCCTGTCTGCTACCTGTCCAGAAGGGGAAGGATTTATATCTGCAACTTGGGTGTGGATAATTTAATCTGGAGGCGAAAAGAGAGCGAGGGGAGACGCTAAAAAAGATGTGTGCTGTGTTTGTGGTGGTGGGTAGTTCTGCATGTATGGAATTAGAAGGAGGAGGAGGAGGAGGAGGAGGAAGAGAAAGAGAAAGAGAAAGAGAAAGAGAGAGAAAGGGAAAGGGAAAAGGAAAAGGAAAGAGAAAGAGAAAGAGGAAGAGAAAGAGGGAGAGGAAGAGGAGGAGGAAGAATAAGTAGAAATGAGTTTAGTTGTGTGAGGGTCATTATTAAAGCAGATAGTGGGAGAGGGAATGAGGGAGAAGCCATCTGGGACTGTAATGTAGATTGGGTAAGTAGGAAGGAAAGGAGGTAGGGTAGGAGGTAATAATGTCTGTGGATGAACGGCTGTGTGTGGGTAGGCATGGGAGCGTGGGGGGGGGGGGGGGAGAGAGAGAGAGAGAGAGAGAGAGAGAGAGAGAGAGAGAGAGAGAGAGAGAGAGAGAGAGAGAGAGAGAGAGAGAGAGAGAGAGAGAGAGAGAGAGAGAGAGAGAGAGAGAGAGAGAGAGAGAGAGAGAGAGAGAGAGAGAGAGAGAGAGAGAGAGAGAGATATGCAGTGTGTGTGTTGTGGTCAGGCGAGGTAAATGGATGAATGGTGGATATTTATTGCATGTTATACACTTTTTCCTTTCTTCACGGATGTAATTCAAACAGAGATAGATAAAGGTATAGCAAAGATACATAATTTAGTTGCAGGCAGACAGACAAACAAAGCCAAAGACACACCGTCAGCAGACAATAAAAAAATACAGACTGACAAACAGTTAAGGAGATAGACTGATTGCCTAAGTGTTTGACAGACACTGAACATACAAACAGGGAAACAAAGAGATAGACAGGATAAATAGACATAAAGAACCAAGTAGACAAGCAGGTAGGTTTGTAAAAATAGAGTAATAGAGCAAGTAAAGAATAGGAGACAGACCGGTAAAGCAAAGGGTAGTCAGAAAATCATAATGGTCTTGGTTCAGTGTGTACACATATGATTAAATACATGACTAGTTAAACAGATGTGCAGAGATGTACCTTTACGGTTAAATAGAATAAATGGCAGACTGGCCGGTAAGTCACTGTATGCGGGCTTTTTTTATTTTATTTAGCGGGCTTTTTTTTTTATCTAGCGGGCATTTTTTATTATTGTTTCCTCTTTTTTCGTGCCCTTGAGCTGTCTCCTTTGTTGTAAAAAAAATGCTGATTTCAGAAACAAACTTTACTGGGCGAACAGGTGGCGGATGGACAGCACTCACGCTCCCTCACTGCTGTCACCCGGGAGGCCTTAGATGCTGGGTACGACAGAGGTTGTTGCTTGCATCCTGGGAACGAGACCCTTTCTGTTACATCTTCTGTCAGCACTTTCTGTGGCACCATTCGGGATGAGGGTTGGCACTAAGGGGAACGGATCTTACTTGAAATAGGGTCGAAGAGAGTGTTTATAGGATCTACGTTTTCCATTGCGAGTGAAGTTGTTCCGTGTTTTTGTTGTTGTTGTTATTCAGGTATTCGTCAAATTTTAGGTTTGTGAGAGAAAGGAAGAAAGCGTGGGAAGAAGGGAGCAGGGAAGGTAGCAGGGAACTGAGTGAGAGGAAGGGAAAGAAAAAGAAAATGCATGATAGTAAACTGGAAGGGAGATGGAGAGGGAAAGATGAAAGGTGGCAAACAGGGTAGAGCAACGGTTAAAAAAAAAAATATAGAAAAAGGAATAACTGAAAGAGAGAAAATAACAGTTGAAACCAAGAAAAAAACAACCTGTTAAAAAAAAGAGATATGAAATAGATTGTGAAGAAAAGACCAATAAAATATAAAAGTAAAAAGTTAAAGGGGGAATATATCAGGATTGGTAAGAAAAAATGAGAGAGAGAGAGAGAGAGAGAGAGAGAGAGAGAGAGAGAGAGAGAGAGAGAGAGAGAGAGAGAGAGAGAGAGAGAGAGAGAGAGAGAGAGAGAGAGAGAGAGAGAGAGAGATTTGTTTAAATTTATTATCGCCATTTCGGTTAAAGTTTATAGTCCTATATCCTGTGCGTGTGTGTGTGTATGGGGGGGGCGGGGGATGCACGCGCGCGTTCGTGTGCATGCGTGCGTGTGGATGTGTGTTTAAAAATATATGCACATAGTTTATTATTTTTACTATCTTTTACCATTTCATCCTAGATACTTGAATGAAACTGGCAATAAGGTTAGTAAGCTGATATCAGATTATATGAAATGCCGACGGTTAAAAGCAGATTTCCTATTTTACAGCAAGCGTAACCAAAGTCAAAAAGAAAAAAGACTACAGAAATGCGCTCTGTATTACCTTAATACACTAGGAATGTAAGAACTATAAAGACCAACACAAAATATACATGATAAGATTAAGGTATTGTTTCTGGGGCCATTTCGTACTTCCATTCTAAAGGATTGCAAGTCTGCGGGACGCTAAAAGCAGCTTAAGGACCGCTTTCACAGTCACGTTGTTTGTTTTGATCGTTATCAATGGCGGGGATTGACTCTATAATTTTTCACGGGAAACTGGTCTATGGGGTAGTGCTGGCTGCAGAGGAAGCGAGAGGTGTTGAGAGTGTGTGGCAAGGTGCGGTGCTAGGCTAACCCCGCAGCCGCCACTACCCCATCGGCCAGTTTTACGTGGAAATACTATAGCAGCGATCGCCGCCATTGGTAACGATCAAAACAAGCAAAGTGACTGAAAGCGGCCCTTAGACTTTAGACTTTTCTGATGAAAGTTAAAGGCGGGATACTTGCATGCAGAGGTTAAAATCTCGGGGTAGAATACTTCGCTAACTTAATGGTATTGACTCCTTAAAACAAAACGCCTCGCAACTCTATTGAATGGTATTATTTATTCATAGAGATAGGGAAAGTTGTTCGGCCAGGTTTGATTGTATAAAATAGACGAAGTTAAAGCAACCATCAGATATGCAACAAGTTTGTATTTAACTGCACCATTTTTATATCCATGCTAACGGTATCCTTTGATGAATAGGAGAAATATGAAATTATGGATCAACAGTGTAACAAGAAGGAAAGTAAGAGATAGAAGATGAAACATAAAAAGTGGAACAAGTACAAGGTGTGACAGTTTGAAGGTGTAGCAAGTATAGTGTAACAGGTAGAAAGCGCACCAGGTAGACAGTGTAACAGGTAGAAAGCGTAACAGGTTGAAGGTGTAGCAAGCATAGTGTAACAGGTAGGAAGCGTACCAGGTAGACAGTGTAACAGGTCAAAGGCGTAACAGGTTGAAAGTGTAGCAAGGAAAGTGTAACAGGTAGAAAGTGTACCAGGTAGACAGTGTAACAGGTAGAAAGCGTAACAGGTTGAATGTGTAGCAAGGAAAGTGTAACAGGTAGAAAGAGTACCAGGTAGACAGTGTAACAGGTAGAAAGCGTAACAGGTTGAAGGTGTTGCAAGTAGAGTGTAACAGGTAGACATTGTACCAGATAAACAGTGTAACAGATAAGATTATGCAGGTGGAGGGAAACGCGTACCCCAAAATAGCTCCCTTCCCCTTGTTTTCCCATTTTTTTTGCCTCAAGATGTCGATCCCTTCACTTTGCCTTCCTCTTCCTTTTCCCTCTCAACAAATGAACCCTTGCCCCTTTCCTAACCTTTCCTACCCTCCAAAACGTTCCCTTCTTCCACCTACCTCCTCCTTTCCTCCTACCATCAACAAATAGACTTCTTCCGTTTCCTCCCCCTTCCTCCCCTCTTCCTCTTGAATTCCCCTTCCTCTTCACCCTGTTGTGCTTCGGATGATCGTGTCTTCAACTTCCATCCATTCTTTTTCCATCCATCCAGTAGACTTCTTCCCTTTTCTCCCCCTTCCTCCCCTCTTCCCCTTTAATTCCGCTTCTTCTTCAACCTGTTAAGTCCCGATACACGTCAGACCATAGAAGGAATTATTAAACGAGCTCAGTACGCGATAAACTAAACGACCGGACAGCCCCAAAGACATGAATAAGTAACGGGGGACTGTAATGAAGGCTGGACATTTTATTCACTCGCGTTAACCGGTCACACCCATCCGCATTCATTTTTATTCACCCTTTTATTCGGTCATTCCCATCCGTACTCATATGTCGGTGTCCGGTAAACAGAAAGAACGAGACTGACGGATGTTAGTACCTGGTGGAATGGGGGGGGGGGGAGGGGGGGGGAATAGTTCTTTTCGCATCGGTGGTGTGTTTGATCAATATGCAGGACTTGAGAGGTCAGCCAAAGGTCACATCCTCGGGGGCGTGACCTGGTGCTGCTCGGGGACCCTGGTGATGAGGGGGTCACGAACACCACCATCACCACCACTCCACCACTACTACCTCCACCGTCACCACCACTACCACCACCACCATGCCATAAACAATACAACAATACTAATTCCACCACCATTAACACAGCCCTATATACCATTACCTTTACCACCACCACCACCACCACCACCAATTCCAAAGCTAACACTATCACCATCACCACCGTGCACCACTAGTCTGTAGGTGTTATCGCTGCAGAGCGCATAACATAATAATGATGAAATTCCTGTTTACATTTGAGCACGGTTAAGAAGCTAGTGTTTTTTGTGTGGCAGTTTTCATATTCCAAGCTGTGTCCCGCGAACAATACCTACTCTCAAATTAGTGCCTCGATGCGAATCCTAATCGTCCGCCTATTTTTTTACGGCGTTCACCATGAAGAAATGTTAATATTCACGGCTGTCGCTTTCCTTAGAAAAAAATAAGAGGAGGAAGTCATCTCTTGAATCTGATTATATTGTTTGCCCTGACTTCACTCTCCTCGGCAGTCCTCGGTAAAGTTTGTCCAAACCAAACTATTGAAGAGCTCTGTCACTTGCCAAGGACCCAGCTAATTAAACTTCCGTAAAGAGGCTTCAACTAAGTATATCCTGTTATTTAAGAAAGACGACGGAGGAATTATCCGATCGCTGGAGAAAATGTTGGAAGCAATCAATATTGATCTGGGGGATTTGAAGAACAAATTTATCCTCGCCAGAGTGCGCAATAAATATGAAGAATCCATTGGAGATCCAATTATTAATCAGGCAGATATAACCGCCAAACCACAGCAATTTGTTGAGGCGGTAGACCGAGGGAACAAAAGACATGGGGGGGTCCTAGGAGTGGCCGAGGGTGAGGAGAAAGTGGCGGGTGCCCATTCCTATCAGGACAAACTTAAACTTAAGGAGATTTGGTCGGAACTTGGCGAAGATTTGACGCCGTGTACCCACCATGGACTCTGTCGCGAACAGACAGAAGGACGGAAGAGACTCGTGCTCGTGACGCTAAAGCCAAAAGCTGCACGATAAAGATTCTATCCAATTGGAAGGGGCTGAGGATGCCAGTGACCCATTCTCCCGGATCTGCAATGAAGTCTGCTCTCACGTCGGAAAGGCGTCGAAACGGTGGAAGAAATCTGAAATGGCGAAATAAAAACCAATTTAGAGCTCCTCAACACTTCTTCGTACTATAAAACAGTAAAACCCTGGCGAGTCATAAAGGTGGAACAGTTTTGTGTTCACAAATCATGGGGGAGGTATCGCTCATGTAGATACTAAAGTTCAGTATCAAGTATGGCCTGTGACGGTACTGAGTGCCCTTATATTGGGCTTTACTCGCGACTCGCCCTACTCTGGGCCGGCTCATTTATATAGTTCAGTATTAAAGAAAACCAAGAGTTATAAAGAGCGAGGCACGAGTGCCGTGTCTGGGATAGTGATGGTCGTTTCTGAGGCAGTGTGCGTGGCATTTCTCGGAGCACCGCTTTACCAGGTGCACGCAGGTAATTAATTACCAGCCCTGTGTAATCGCCCAATTCTGTAATGGTACTGAGAGGAGAAATTGAAGATAATGATATTGATTTCAAAAGAAAAAAAAAAGCTTCTGTATAGGTCCGAGTTGGGTTATTGCATAGTGTAAAATTAAATTTAAAAATGTCTGGTTTTTATATTATATACGCCCTGTCTCCCATCAGATCATGATCCGATATTATTAACGTTACAGCGACCAAGTGTATGTCTACCGTCGTTGTAGGATAGAGCAAGAATGATGTGTGTGTGTGTGTGTGTGTGTGTGTGTGTGTGTGTGTGTGTGTGTGTGTGTGTGTGTCTCTATCTGTTTGTCTGTCTCTCTGTCTGTATCTGTGTCTGTCTGGAGAGAGAGAGAGAGAGAGAGAGAGAGAGAGAGAGAGAGAGAGAGAGAGAGAGAGAGAGAGAGAGAGAGAGAGAGAGAGAGAGAGAGAGAGAGAGAGAGAGAGAAGTGGGGGGAGTTACATTTGGCAATAGTTTTATATATAATGCCTCATGTGTTTCGTGGGTCTCAGTGATTGAATCTGTAACAATAATTAGGTACCTGTGGGTCTTGTTGTTGATGAGATTTTTGTACTGCTTTAGAGAAGTTACGTGAGTTTTCTTTTTCTAATAGTAAAGAATGTGATGTATTATTTTTATTTTATTTTAACTTCTACGGATCTTAAGTTTTCTCAGAGAATGCACTGGCAGTTGAGGAAGTATACAAGTAATGAAGCACATTAATCTTCGTATTACATTGCAGCCAGATTGGTATTCGCAGCAAGGTACAAATCCGCATGCCTCGATCCCAGTCTCCGGCTGGTTAGTCTGTACCAAACCAATCTTGCAGTTTACGCTCCCTCGCATGTTTGTTAATTAATGGGTGCCTCGGGAAATCTGAGGAGGACTCAGTGTAGTAACTGGAGGCCACAGTCAGGGCTCTTCCGATGACAGAAAGGATTCGTAACTCTGAGACTACATACATCTACTGAAAAATTAACAAATTACGTTTTAGCATCGTGAAGTATCATAACGCTTTTTTTTACCCTACACAAATCTTACAGGTACTACACCTTTATCTACCTATCAAGCTCAGCGACACACCCGAGCATGGCAGAGAGCAAAACAAGTCGTTATTGTTTCGGAATCAGTAGCGGAGCCCAGCAAGCCATACGAAACCAACCTCCAAAGAGAGGGACGGAAAAGTCTTCGTCCCAGTAGTCGTAGTCCCGAGAACTGAAAAGAGACAAACATGTTTACCAGTGTAGGAACATGACCTATTGTGTTCCTCATCCAAGGACTCTAAAAAGAAAAAAAAAACAGTGGTACGCAAACATGGCGGAATGGTCCAACGATGGTGTGGCGCAAAGGAAACGAATCAGACAGCGAAAAAACGTCAGGAAGACAGACACGAGAAAATTCTTATAATGCATAATTAAGAAGAGATGGAGGCTGAGGAGGGTCTTCCCGATATTCATTTTGTTTTTCAGAGCAAAGCCTTATATTGATTTGTATGAAAAGATAGACAACAAGAAATTTACGTCGTGCTGTGCCCTTAATTCAATTCAATGTAGTTACAAGCCAAAAGGAATTGCTATTGTCAATTTGAAAATTATCGTATTTTTTTTCGATATAATTTCATCATTGGAATGTTTAACTATTAAATTTTAATATTTCAAAATAACCTCGAGATGATATAATTTACAGCAGCTTTATACTTTTTGCACGGGGAAAGTGTCTATTGATTCAGTGGACTTTAATGAAACTTGAAATATTTGCTATTTTTAAGGAGTTCCGACACATGAAAATGACCTTTATTGCAAACAGGAGCATATCATCTTGCGTGAGTGGCGACTATTGAAAACTGAACAGACGAAAGTTACGGTTCCCTGGATTATTATGACACTCCAAAATGTTGCCCAACCGCACACACGTCAGCGCCGAGACCACCTGCGTGCCGCTCGCTCAGGTGACGCGACGCAGCTGGACGGCGGTCTGGCTCGTGTTTGTCCCTTCAGCTTTTTGTCCTTCAATAAATAAAAGAGTTATATTAAATTTATTTACCTGCTCCTCGGTTTTTTTTTATTTCTTTTTTTTTCCGGTTGGGTGTCTCTTAAACTACTGCTATTACTACAACAACTGCTGCTGCTACTACTACTACGATTACTACTATTACGATTACTACTACTACTACTACTACTACTACTACTACTACTACTACTACTACTACTACGACGACGACGACGACGACGACGACGACTATAATTTCTGCTACTACTACTATTATTTCTACTACTACAACTACTGCTACTACTACTACTACTGCTACTGCTACTACTACTACTACTACTACTTTTTTTCTACTACATACATGATACCTCCACCCATGTTTATTTTCCCGACACATAATCATGGAGGGCTCCATAGCTTGGAGGTCATTAGCCCCAACTCTGTTCGCTAATGACTGTGGCATCCAACCATATCACTACTACTACTACTACTACTAATAATAATAATAATAATAATGATGATATTTTTTTATACGGCCTTCATCCATTAAAGTTGCGTTGTGAGAGGTATATTTTCTGATATCCTTTCACAAAGCACTTCATTGGCCCCAGCCCGCCAATGACTGTGGCCGACAACCATCCTTATTTAGTATTACAAACATTATTAAACATACTCGTGCTGTTCTTAAGCTAACAGAACCTGTTGCTGAGAGGTCTATCAATCACCGTCTCCTCAAAATCCAGGCTACTACAACTCTTTTTACTACTTCTATTACTACTACTACTACTACTACTACTACTACTACTGCTACTGCTACTACTGCTACTACTACTACTACTACAACTACTACAACTACTACTACTACTACTGCTACTACCACTACTACTACTACTACTACGACGATGACGAAGACGACGACAACTACTACGCACAAATGATAAATCAGTCAAGCAGACCATATTTCGCTACTTTGATTTTGCGTAATTTTGTACCTTGACGCCTTGGCGCCTCCGTGGACTAGTGGCCAGCGTGCCTAAGTACCACTCCGGGGACCCAGGTTCGAATCCCGGCCCGGGCAGTCGGCTTGCAGCTCACTTAGCTGTTCTTCCTTCCTTGATAAATGGGTACCTGGGCAGACCCGGGGAAGGTAAACTGAGGCAATCCTGAATATTCACATTGCCACGTGTCCCGGAGTGATTGGTTGTTACTACCACAGGGTCAAAGGGCCAACGGATCGGAGATGAGCACCGCAGCCACGCGCAGCTATACCGTATGCACCCATTACCCTTGGGATGAAGCTATTATTATTTTTAGCAGTTTGAACTCTCCGGTTCGACCAGTCTTTGCTGGATCGGGTGTCTCTTTCTTCCTTGTATACCTCTTCTTTCGATCTTTCTGTCCTTGTATATTAGGTTTTGAAAATTTCCGCTCATATTTCATAAACCTTTTTCACTGCACATGAAAGCAATCAGAAAAAAACTGTGCGACCTCTGTGAAGCCAATGTGGATATGAAAGTTGTATGGCAGTTATAGGCATGATAATATGATGATAATAATATTGTAAGTAATAATGGCAGTAATATCAACAATAATCATAATAATCATAATAATAATAATAATAATAATAATAATAATAATAATAATAATAATAATAATAATAATAATAATAATAATAATAATAATAATAATAATAATAATGAGAAGAAAATAATAGTAATAATAATAATAATAATAATAATAATGATAAAAGAGATACGGTATAATGCATTAATAATTTTATACTTTGCTTGGTTTTATTATTTTTTTCGCATTTAATGATACTTAAATTTACGGCATTATTTTTTTTCCATTGAAGTTAGTGTTGCATTTCATCTTTTCAACGTTAAAGGCTTTTCCTCTTCGGGTTCTGCTTCTTTAATCCATCATATGTCGGCGGCATAGACTGAAAAAAATAGCATAAAAACGTTGCCATCGAGTCTGTATCGGCCAAAATTCTGATGTCCATGAATTACTTTTTTTTTTTTTTTAATTTTCGTGATACATTATTTTTCACCATTCCCTCCAGCATGCAATATGTAACCCTGTCCGTCCATGTCCCCCTCCCTCCCCCTCCCCCCCGCTCTCTCTCTCTCTCTCTCTCTCTCTCTCTCTCTCTCTCTCTCTCTCTCTCTCTCTCTCTCTCTCTCTCTCTCTCTCTCTCTCTCTCTCTCTCTCTCTCTCTCTCTCTCTCTCTCTCTCTCTCTCTCTCTCTCTCTCTCTCTCTCTCTCTCTCTCTCTCTCTCTCTCTCCTATCTCTTTTTACTCATGACGTTTTGGTGCAAATTTTACTTATTTGTGTATTTAATATTTATGTAAATTTTAACTTTGGTTCGTGGTCTTCTTTCCTGGTCCTATTTACCTTGCTGTCACCCTGCGGCTTTCTGCATAAGGATTCATAACCAAACACACACACACACACATACACACACACACACACACACACACACACACACACACACACACAGAGAGAGAGAGAGAGAGAGAATCCAGCTCATCTACTTTCAGCACCATTTCTCATATCTGTTCATAAATTTATCATTGTTCTCCTCCCACTCTTCTCGTATTTATATTTAATAACTATGAAGCAAATATTATACAAGAGGTCATTGTGCTTCTGCAATCTTAGTTCCATCTCCGGTTCTCGTTCATAAAGTTATCGAAGTTCTCTCGTTTTTTTTTTTTTTTTTTAATTTTTATTTTTACGTCGCGGCCTATTGCGCCGGTAGGCTTCTTCCCGGTGGGGCCTGATGGTCGGCCCAAGGCCTCTTCCCGGTGGGTCCTGATGGTCGGCCCAAGGCTTCTTCCCGGTGGGGCCTGATGGTCGGCCCAGCCCGTTCTGGCGCAGGCGAGTGTTTATAGTTGCGCCATCTTGCATTGGCTCATGCTGCCCTCCCGGAGCTCATCTTTAATCCTAGAATCTAGAGTCCGGGTTGATAGGTGGTCTTCTGGACAGCATGTGGGTAGTTTTAAGCCACTCGGCGGCGGCTGAAAAATCCCAGCTTGGTGGCACCGGGCGGGGATTGAACTCGCGTCCTCCTGAACGCGGCGCCGTCACTCTGTCGACACAGCCACCGTATCCATGTTCGGTTTGTTTGTTTCACTCGTTTTTCTGCAATATCTCCTGCCCATAACAATCCTCCTTAATCATCCTTTATCATATATCACTTTTAACATTGCTGACTACCACGTGGCTTTAAAGCAGAGCCTACTGACCATTTTTCATAACGGACGATTACTCGGTTTTCTGGTTAATTCAGTGCACAGTAACATGTCTATATGCAAACACATGACGTAAACACGGCCAGAGAGCGCCGCCAGACCGCCGGCCAGCAACAAGTTGGGAGTTACTGGTCTCGACATTTTTCGTATAACTCTGAGTAAAATTTTCACCTGGTCACTCCGCTCCGCTCTCCATCCCGGCTACGGCTCCTCATTTTTACCCTAGAATATACCCTTTATCATTACGTTCCTAAACGCTACGCCCTTTTCATTACCCCGTCTTCCTCCTCCTCCTATTTTTCCTCTTCTTTCTCCCTTTTTCCTACTCTTCCTCCTCTTTTTCCTACTCCTCCTCCCCTTTTTCCTGCTCCTCCTCTCCCATCCACTCGCGGGACACCTCATAAAGATAATTCAGAATGAGCAGTTTTCCTTTCCGTCTGAGGAGCATCCTTGTCCACTTTCCCTTCACTTCGCCACACACACGCTGTCTGCCTGTCCGCCCGCTGCTCATTCCTTCCGGCAAGCTTTGAAGAGACCTCGAGTGTTTTGCAAAGGAAGGTAAACACGTTCCTCCGTACACAACTTGTTTTTCGGCCTTTGAGGAGATGGTGTATAGGTGTCTTTCAGTTTCGCTGAGAATATATTAGAAAGAGCTCGTTTGAAGTCTTTTTTTCTTTAGCAAATAGAATGGATTTAAAAAGACAGGTATTTACTCTTGTCAAAACAGCGCATCAGTCTTGAAATGAGGGAAAGAACAACACTGGTACGTGGGCCCAAACCTTTGTGGGAGAGAAAACACACACACACACACACACACACACACACACACACACACACACACACACACACACAAGGACTGGCAAGGCTGGCTGTGTCTTTTCTTTCTTCCTTGGCTTTGTCGGTCTGATATTTGTTGCATCTACACAAAAAGGAATATTACATTACGCTCTTTCATGTTATTCACTTATCCCCCCCCCCATCCCCCCCGTATTCCTTCTTCCGTCCACCCACCTCCCTCTTACTCCCAGCCATTTCTCTTTTCTTCCCATCTCGCTAGGACCTCCCCCCTTCCCTTTCCACCCACTCATTCTACCATTCTTTCGGCTTTCTCCTTCCTACCCGCACCTTCCCCCATTTCACTAGTCTCAAAAGCGAAAAAAACAACCGTCCTACATAACTCAAAATCCTTCAAAGGGGACTGAGAGAGAGAGAGAGAGAGAGAGAGAGAGAGAGAGAGAGAGAGAGATCTGCTCAGGGTTTGTTTAAAACTAATCCTCTTTTCACCTAAGCTCTACTTTG
>NC_066534.1:11044434-11079434 GCF_024679095.1 Eriocheir sinensis | reverse complement strand
TGCAACAAAGTGGAGTGTTTACTTGCTCCAATTTTTCGGATGTGTGGGAGTAGGAGAATGAGGAGTGGCCGCAAGGGGGTTAGTCAAGGCGATAAACACCTCTAAACACTTCATTGGTCAGCCTCTTGGCCCTGTTCATGTCTTGAGGCGTCGCTTCTAGAGGCAGGAAGGCACGCTCTGTACAGTCTCGCCAGGAATAACTGCTTTTTATCGCTTTTCGCCCGCCTCATACAGCCTGCCATATAATCAACCTTCATTAGTGAGTTTGTTTGTGTTGACGAGCTTTTTAAACCAATTAATCTCCTTCTGAATTGACTAAAGCCTCCCGTGACTGGTAGGAACACGAACTGGTAAAAATACATAGCTGTTAAATGGCAGTAGTCAGCTTTATGAGGATAAGTTCGGTAATGATTTTCTTATTGCGCCTAATGTTGGTCACGAACATAAGTCGGATTTCACATTTCATCAAAAGGCTCAGTTGTTATCAGTAGTTAGCATCATGTACTCTCTCACTATTACTCACGCCTATATTTTTTTTTCACTAACATATTCAGCCTATGAAATCTAACAATTTTGCCTTAATAAGATGTTGATCCAGACTGAATCCCTTGACTAAACCAACATTTATGTAAACCGAAAGACCAAGATCTGTTTGAGGGCATGGGTCAATTCCTCTCCAGATGAGCGAATATGTAATCAACTAATTATGTACAGAAGTCATTCAGGCAGCCTGTTTACCAGCGTCTGCAGGTGAGCTGGCCTGGGGGAGAGCACAAAGCCTAGAAGGGTGAAGTGGGGACGTCGAGGGGCCAGTTTGAGGCATATTTGTTGGGTTAGTGGTTGTTGGGGGTTGCTTATTACTAATGAGGGTAGATTAGCGTGTGCGTATGTGTTTGTTTGTGTGTGTGTGTGTGTGTGTGTGTGTGTGTGTGTGTGTGTGTGTGTGTGTGTGTGTGTGTGTGTGTGTGTGTGTGTGTGTGTGTGTGTTTTAAGAGATAGGTGGATACTCTTAGATAGTTAGATAGTGTAAATATGATGAATAATAAGATGAAGCTGTTTACTTATGAATGTAAAAGCAGTACAGACTTAAATACATGCGACTTATTTTTCCTCTCTTCCCAGTGCTTTGCTGTCCCGTTTCAATCCCTTGCATTATTATCGACAAGCTTCGGGTTAAGTTCCGTTTCATGCATTTAAATTATTAACAAGCGAGCGGGTGTTATGTTGTAGACAAATGTGGCACCACGGATCCGTAGATTTTTGACATATATGTAAGATCGAGAGTTTAGGGTCGGTATTACAAGACACTTTTGCTTCTCACATCATCTATTTCTGAAGGTCAAAGAGAGGGTTAATCGGGTTCTAATGAGTGTTTCTTTAGGTTCATGGTACAGAGGAAGGGCCAAACTACAACCAGGGTGATAAAACTACTCCTGGAAATGCCCACAACTACGAAAGCCTTGTCAAATAGCTGTTCTTGGGAGACGAAAATGTTTTATAATACGACCCTAGATGTTTGCTCCATATTTCCAACCTTTCTTTCTCTATTTGTATGGCGCGATGCATTACATAATTGAATTTATGTAATGCTCTTGAATTTTCAGGAGTCGTTTAAGTGAGCATACGTTCTGCTTCGGTTTATATAATATTCAATAACCACTCGTTTTGAAGTTTTCTCATGGAGGCTTATCTGTCTCCTTTCATTGATAAAAGTGGGTGCATATACATGATGCATAAACCTATCTCAGTGGTATTTTCGCCCTGATTATTATTATATGAATAATTTCACCATTCATGCAGGCCAGGTTGAACTTGGTATAAAAATCTAAGAAAAGTGTAATAAAAATATCTTTGCAGACGCTTTGAAAGATTCCCTCACACAATTCATACACATGCATATTTTCTGATCAGCTGATGCCGTCCCTAGATTCACTATCAAGCCACAGATTAACCGTCTGCTGCGATTGGTACGGATTTGGCCTTCACTGGTAGCCTGGTAACACATACTCTCAAGTCTTTCTCTGCCTTTGTGGTGGATAGTGGAGTGTTTCCCATGTGGTATTGGTATGCTGGATATCCTCTCCCTAGGTGCATGACTCTACATTTTTCTTCATTTAATTGTAGCAGCCACTTTTTGTTCCATTCCTGTAGCTTGGTGGTCTTCTAGTAGGAAATCTGCTGTCATGAAACTAACCTTGATATTCTCTCCACTGTACAATGAATAGGAAGATATAACAAGATTTAACATTCTAAGAGATAGTCCAAATTATTTTCCTTGATCGACATACATTTATGAAAATATTAATCATAATAAAGCTAACAAAAAGGATGATAATATTAGTGACACAAAAAATAATAATAGATGCGAATTACCTTCCCGAATATATACGCCTCCAGCACTGAATAAATGTTTGCATCCAGTGTTCTCCCGTGGAAGTAAACAGAGGTATTAATCAGCCGCGCCGTGTATCTAATTACACCACCCGGAGCTGAGCGAGGTACTGTTGATTTCAATTACACACCAGTAACAAAGCCGGGCGTGTACGGGGAGGAGTGATCACGTTATGCTCCTCATTTGGCGGCGTCAGAACAGGCAATAAAAAAGCAACGTAAACGCCAGTGAAGAAAACTTGTCTGACTTTTCTTTCCATAACAATAAAAACAAAGCCCAGTATTGTCCTTCTCCTCCTCTTGCTCTCCCTTCCCCTTCTTTTCCTCCTCCTCCTACTTCTCATTTTATTTTTGGGGGGCTTTCCTGCTCCTCCTCCTCCTCCTCCTCCTTTTACTCCTCCTCCTTCTACTCCTCCTCCTCCTCCTCCTCCTCCTCCTCCTACTACTACTACTACTACTACTACTACTACTACTACTACTACTACTACTACTACTACTACTACTACTACTACTACTTCTCCTCCTCCTCTTCTTCCTCCTCCTCCTCCTCATCCTCATCCACTTTTTTTCATCCCCCTTCATTTTTGTTTTATCTTCCTCACTTTGCTTCTCTTTAATCCTCTCTCTCGCCCTCATATTCATGCTAATCCCTTCAATGCCTCCCTTCGTGTCCCTGACCTCGAGCTGCGGCCTTCGAACGTTCATTATTAGCCTGAAATACGTTCCCGGAAAGTGTGTCTCGCCTCCGTAGTTTACAAACGGCTTAGACTCTCCTCCCTGAAAGCCTTTGTAAACCAAATGCTTGCTATATTTCGCTGCAAATTACTCTCTAAATCGTGCAGTAGGGTTGCTGGGTGGTTTCCTTCGCACATCTAAGCTACTATTACTGTTCATATGCATTTTTTTATAGTTTCGAACAGACTTACTACAAACTACTTACTACGTGTTTAAACAAGCAATTATGTTTAAGTGATCCTTGCTGAGATACTTAGATCCTATAGTTTTATTCATGTTATTTCTTCGTATGGGATGACAGCTGAATTGTTCCCTTTTTTATATCATTTCTTAGGCTTGATCCTTGCTGAGATACTTAGATGTCATAGTTTTATTCATGTTATTTCTTCGTATGGGATCACAGCTAAATTGGTCCCTTTTTCATATAATTTCTTAGGCTAAAAAAATATATGGCCAGATGCAATTCACGTACTAATGTGTGAATGTAAGTAGATTGCCGTGTATTCTTCAACTTTCCCTCGTTTAAATTATTTGTGTTCGTGTTCGCCTTTTAGAATATTTAGCAAGATGTCCTGTTTCTTGTTGTAGCTGTTTCAGACGATGTGCCATTTTCTCATTCTTTCTCTCAATATTTCTTCTCATATGATGGAACGAATACGAAACTATGGTATGACCTGTGCCTTAATTAAATGCTCTTTGATAACAGTTCAGATTTTTTCGTTTTTATTTTTTTTTCACGGATGTCAAAAATAATTCTGCACCCGTTAAGGAGCTTTTGTCAGGGAAAGTAATTTGGAGCAGTGAACCCGTGCGTCATTCATCTTTTTTTTTTTTTTTTTTTTTTGCTGGCAGAATAAAAAAAAACGAGCGGTTCATGTACGAGAGAGAGAGAGAGAGAGAGAGAGAGAGAGAGAGAGAGAGACACACACACACACACACACAGACACACACACACACACGGCGGGCCCCCTCCCCCCTCCAGACACATATATATAAGTCAGAAAACAAAGACAACATGAAAGCAGTAAGCCCGTCTATGTGGCAGGCTATCTTATTAAGTTGCCTGGTGGTGAAGCCCTAGCCGGGAGGCCTCTCAGGTGCTCACTCATTAGGACACGCCAACAGGTGACTCATGATGGAGTTGCTCACGATTACCTTCACTCCTTACCTTTCCAGCTCTGTTTTTGTTAATTGAGTGTTTTGTTTATAGCAGTAATAAGTACTGCATGGTCGATCTGCTTACGATTACCTCCACGACATTACCTTTTCTGCACCGTTTCTGTTACCTGTGTGCCTTGTTTATATCAGTTATAGGTACTTCATGCTCGACCTGCTTACGATTACCTCTACGACATTACCTTCCTGCTCTGTGTCTGTTACTGTGTGCTCTCTTTATGTCAGTAAATGCAAGAGTAGATTATCGATGGACCCACTCACAATTCCCTTCACTACTTACCTTTCATGTTGTTTTCCTGTTACTGAATGTTTTGTTTCTATCAGTAAATGCAACAGTAGATTATCGATGCACCTACTCAGGATTCCCTTCACGACTTACCTTTCATGTTCTGTTCCTGCTACTGAATGTTTTATTTCCATCAGTAAATGCAATACGTTATCGATGCACCTACTCAGAAATTTAGTTTACGACTTTTTTTTACCTTTCATGTTCTGTTCCTGTTACTGAATGTTTTATTTCCATCAGTAAATGCAATACGTTCTAATTTTCACTACTTCAGAAATTTAGTTTAGTAGCGGGTTATTTTTTTTATTCATGTTTTGTTTCTATCAGTAAATGCAACACGTTCTTATTTTCACTACTTCAGAAATTTAGTTTAGTAGCGGGTTATTTTTTGTTCTTATTTTCACTGTTTCAGAAATTTAGTTTAGTAGCGGTTTATTTTTTTTATTCGTTTTGTTTCTATCAGTAAATGCAACACGTTCTTATTTTCACTACTTCAGAAATTTAGTTTAGTAGCGGGTTATTTTTTTTTATTCATGTTTTGTTTCTATCAGTAAATGCAACACGTTCTTATTTTCACTACTTCAGAAATTTAGTTTAGTAGCGGGTTATTTTTTTTTATTCATGTTTTGTTTCTATCAGTAAATGCAACACGTTCTTATTTTCACTACTTCAGAAATTTAGTTTAGTAGCGGGTTATTTTCTATTCACGCTCCGAACCAGTATAGAGACAACTGTTCATAATGCTATTAAACTAACATTGTAAGGCTAAGGTGTTAATTAAGTTAGTTTAGTAGGGTTCGTCTTTCCCTCCTGTGTGGTCCAGTCTTCATTTGATTTTCTTTCTTCCCGTTTTCCAAGTTCCTTCCTTCTTTCCCTTTTTCTCCGTCGGTCTCTCTGAATGTTGGTCTGTGTTCCCTTGTTCCTCCTTTCGTCACGTTTTAGTCCTTTTACTTTCCAACTTTCTGAAGCGTCCATAACTTCATCTTCCTTTCTTTGCTTGGCGCCCTCGTTCCGGTCCTTTTCCGCTTCCTGGAGAGTTTATACCTTTTTTTTATTTCGCTTTTGCCTTCCTGCTGTCCTCAACTTTATCTTCCTTTCCTTCCTTCGCGCTCTCTCTTATCTTCTTTTCCGCTTCCTGTGATGTCTATATTTTTTCCCATTCATTTATCTTTCATCTTCTTACTGTTCATAAATTTATCTACATTTCCTTCGTTCGCGCCTTCTCTTCTCCCCTTTTCCGCTTCCTGCAAAGTCTATATCGTATTATTTTATTTCACTCTCATCTCTCTACTATCTCGATCTCCATTCCTCTCCTGTTAGCCTTAAGACTCTATGCATTTCGTTCCTTTTCTTCCCCTCTGCCTCTCCGCTCTCCTTCTTGAAACTTAATGTCGCTTTTTTAAAATTTTCTTTCATCTCCATACTCTCTCGATCTCTATTCCCTTCTTGTTTCCCTGAAGAGTCTGTCCATTTCGTTCGTTTCCTTCTCTCCTATCCCTCCACAGTTTCTCCTTCCTGTAAAATTGATAGCATATTCTTTTATTTCTCTTTCATCTTCATACACTCTCGTCCTTCACTCCCTTCTTGTTTCAATGAAGAATCTATCCATTTCGTTCATTTCCTTCTCTCCTACCTCTCCACACTTTCTCCTCCCTGTAAAGTTTATATCGTTTTCTTTTATTTCACTTTCATCTTTATACTCTTTCTATCTCCATATCCTTCCTGCTAGCCTGAAGACTCCATGCATTTCGTTCCGTACCTTCTCTCCTACCTCTTCACCCTCTTCCTCATGTTAAATTGATATAGTTTTCTTTTCTTTCACATTCATCTTCATGCGCTCTCGATCTTCACTCCCTTCCTGTTAGCCTGAAGACTCCATGCATTCCGTTCCTTTCCTTCTCCCCTACCTCTCCACCCTCTCCTCCCGGCTTTCGTCCTTCCCACATTATACAGTCGTCTTACTCCCTTCCCTTCTCTTCCCTTCCCGCTCTCTCTCTCTCCCTTTCGCCCACCTCCCCTTATTAGCCTTCATTATCCCAGCACCCTCTCCGCGGCTTAGTTCACCTCGCCACACCTCGCCGCAACTTCATACGCACATTAATGATCATCCGAGTGGAGGAGGTGTTCTGTAATGTGGTTATGATTATGATTACTGCTCCATATTGCTGACCCTAATTTTGTTTTGTTCTCTTGTTCATTCCTTCCAGTTTTTATTTATTTATTTCTTCCGTTTTTTTTTTTGTTTCCTTTGTTTCCTGTTCGTTTTTCCTCCCTAAATCTTTACCTTTATTCATTTTTCATCCTTTCCTTCCTCCCATTCTACCTTGCTTTCTACTTTTCTCTTTCCCTTTCTTCCTTCATTCATTTATTCATTCATTCATTCATTCATACTTTCTTTCTTTCTCCTCTTCTTCCTTCCCCTCATTCCTCCTTTTTATCTTTCTTTAGTTCTTCCTCTTCTCTTTTCCACCTTCTTCCTCTTCTTATTTCCTCTTTTATCCCTCTTCACACCTTTATCTTAGTAGTTTGCAAGTTTTCCTTCTTCCTTCTTTCCTTCCTTCCGTTCTTTCTTTCGTCATTTCCTCTCGTCTTGTCTTGTCTTGTCTTGTCTTGTCATTTTCCTCCTTCTCTTCTTTCCCTCCCTCTTTCCTTCCTTTTCTCTTTTTTGTTTTCTGTTTCTATTCATGCTGCTTCTTTTTCTACGTTTTAATTTAATATCAATTTACTTCATTATGTCTATTAACTCTTAATTATTTTTTCACTTGTTCCTTTCTTCATAATTGTTTTTTTTTCTTTCATGTTTGCTCTCCTTTTTATATATACATTTTATAATATTTTTTTTTAACTTTTACTTTCTTTCTTTCTTCGTGGTCTATCTTTCT
The DNA here is from genome assembly GCF_024679095.1 of Eriocheir sinensis. Taxonomy (NCBI): domain Eukaryota; kingdom Metazoa; phylum Arthropoda; class Malacostraca; order Decapoda; family Varunidae; genus Eriocheir; species Eriocheir sinensis. The sequence continues at coordinate 11,071,964 of NC_066534.1, read as the reverse complement.
TTAGCTCTCCATTTCATTCATTTTCTTTTTTTTTTCTTACCTCTGTTCCTTTCTTACCTTTTTATCATATATTCACTCTTTATTCTCTTTTCATCCTAGCTTCTTCTGACACCAGTGCACTCTTATTATTTTCTTTTCCTGCATTTTGCCTTAATTTATCTTCTTCCAATCCTTCCTTTTTCATTTTTTTCTTTTACAGCAATCCTTTCTCCTTTCCTCTTCTCTTTATTCGCTCTCTTCCTCCTTAATCCCCTTTCTCTTTTCCATCCTTACATCTTTCTCACCCCACTTTTTTTTTTTTACTTTATATCCCTTCAGTCCCTCCACTTATCATAATTCGTCCCGAGAGAGAGAGAGAGAGAGAGAGAGAGAGAGAGAGAGAGAGGGAGAGGGAGAGGGAGAGGGCGAGGGAGAGGGCGAGAGAGAGAGAGAGAGAGAGAGAGAGAGAGAGAGAGAGAGAGAGAGAATTAAAAGAAAGAGAAATAAGTAACTGTAATTTATTAGTAAGTAGATTAACATAATGAGGCGCTTCGTATTACCGTATGGAAATTGTATCTTCGCTGTTAATTTTTCTTACACTTTTCTCTTGGCTTCGCTGTGGAGTGTTGTTTGTTTGTTGTTGTTATGGATGATGTTGGTGTCTCTGTTATTTGTTATTGCTGTTGTTGATGGTGACTATAGTGGCGATGAAGCTACGAATGTTTTCTTTTTAATTTTGTTGTTATATTAAAAATTTGTACTCACTATATCGTCATTTGAACAAAGTAATCAACTATAACGTCAACCATAACAACCACCACAACTACTACAACCGTTGCTAACACTACAACTACCACTTCTGCTACCACTACTACCACCACTACCACCCAACCACTACTACTAATAACTACTTTCACTACCACCACTACTTCTACTAACTACCACCCCACCACTACTACTACTAACTACAGCCACAACCACCACTACTACTACTTACTACAACTACTACCACCACTACTACTACTAACCACAACAACAACCACAACTATTACTACTAACCATAGCCACAACCACTACTACTACTATCACCACTGCTACTACTAACCACATCCACAACCACTACTACTACTAACTAACTACCACCACTACCACCACAACTTCTACTAACCACGACCACAACTAACCGGACACGTGAAGTCTTGCAACCCGCGCCCCTAATTGTGGAAGGGGCAAGAACACACTTACTTACTTACTTAATTTACTTACTATTTACTTACTACTTACTTACTTACTTACTTATTTATTTACACATGCTTACTTATTTACTTACACACATACATTTACTTACTTACACACACACACACACACACACACACAACCAACCGGGCAGGTGGGGCTCGTTATGGGCGTCGTAAACAATCCACCATGGGAAATGAACAAAAAAGGTATGATAAAAATGAACACAAGAAAAGAATAACATAAAATTAGAACCGAAACAAAAAGGATAATGTAAGATAGAACACCGAAAAAAGCATAGCTTAGAAAACAGCATCGAGAAAAGCATAAGACACACGGATCATCCAGATTAAAACAAAAGACCAAAAATGTACGGTATAAAAAGAATGAAAAAAAAAGATAATGTAATAAGAACGCCCCAAAATTATGTGGAAATAAGAAAAGGAAAATAAGGAAAATATAGAAACAACATCGAGAAAATAAAACATCATCCACGTCTCGGCCCTAACATCAACATCGCTAAATTTTTTGTGGGTCTCTTCTTGGAGGAAAGAGACTCACCCAGACCAACAAAGAACACCAAGAAAGGATGATATGAAAGAGAAAAAAACATCGAAAAAGAAAATCAACATCGAGAAAACGAACTGCAATAAAATTACGTGAAAAAGAAAAAAGAAAGAAGAAAGAAAACACCAATAAGAAATAAAATAAAATAAAATAAAACATAAAAAAAAAATAGAAATGAAATAAAAAGTAAATAAAATACAGTAAAATTAAATAAAATACAAACACACATTATCCGCTTTTCGCCCCTAACATCATCAACTTAATTATGGGTGAGTCTTTTATGGGGACAAAAAGGCTCATCCAGACCACCACAGAACACCACAAAATGAATGATATATATATAAAAAAAAAGGATAAAATGTAAATAAGATCAAAATTGGATAATATTAAAAAACTGGATCAACACAACAAAATATGATAAATACACAAAATACTAAAAAAAAAAAAAGACAATCCACAAGCTATTTAACTGTCTAACTAAATATCTAACCAGCTAACTCTTACTAGCTGTCTGACTAGCTATTAAACTAACTATTTAATTACCTGCCTGTCTTTCAACCTCCTTAACCACAACCACCACTACTACTTCTGCTTCCACTTCAGCTACCACTACTAATACTATTACTACAACTACTACAGCCATCACCACCACCACCACTACTACTACTACTACTACTACTACTACAATTATTACTGAAACTGCTATTTCCACTATTACTTCTGCTACTGTTAATGATGATGCTCCTAGTGCTACTCTTTAGAATAATAATGAGGGTAAATAATATAAATATGTTAATGGTAATATTAATAACAATGATAAACCTAATGGACTTGCTACGCCTCCCACCACCCGCCAGGCAGCCACCACCATACATTCCCCTGTGCCGGTGTCGCGAGTTCGAGTCCCGTCCAGTGCATCAAAAGCCTATACGCTCTCATATCATTATTCACACGGCCGCGTCCAGCCCAGCAGCGAGTCAACCGTTTCAGTGCAGACGTTAGCGCTACATTGCACGGAGTAAAAAAAAATAAAAATAAAAATAAATAAATAAAGAAAGAAATAAAGAAATAAATAAAAACTTCGGTTGTCCACAATATATTTTCCTTTATATCATTAATTACTTCAGGGAAACAGTTATTTTTTGTTATTGCTTTTTTTCACATGATCCCTTTTTATTTGGTTAATGTATTCTATTCAGACACTTTCTCCATCGTTTTATGTTTCAGGTGTTAATTTCGCTTGGCATGAGAGCGTGCGTGCCTTCGTTAGTGTGTGCTTGTGTGTGGGTGGGTGAGTGGGTGTACGGGTGTTTGCGCGTGCATATGTGTGTCTGTGATTACACCTGCGCGTCGTGCCTTGCGTCTGGTGTGTTTGTGTGTGTGTTAGATTTTGTTTCAAGTTCCAACAGTGTTTTAAGTCTCCTTTTCTCCCACATATAAGGGAAAGGAGAGTCTGGTACGGCACGACTTTATGAACGACACGTTATGCAAAAGTTAAGAACATAATGCGTTTTTCTTCTTTGTTTATACGTTTTATCCTGCGCGTGACCACCTTTGTTTCTTTTCGCTTTTCTTTGTCTCCTTTGTCTTGCTTCGCTTTCCTTCCTCACACCCTTCTCCTCGCCTCCTTCACTCCCTCCCCCCCATCCTCTCCACCTCCTTCCCTTCCTTTTTATTCACGGAACTTTCGAGTACTTCCTCCCTCATTATATATATATTTTTTAAAATTTAGGTAATTGTGTTTTTTCTTCATTCTCGTTTTTGCAAGCACATGTCCTCTGCTTTCCTCCTTCCTATCTCCTGCTTCTCCTTTTCCTTCTCTTATACTTCCTCCTCCTCCTCTTCCTCCCCCTCCTCCTCCTCCTCCTCCTCCTCCTCCTCCTCCTCCTTCTTCTCTTCTTCCACCTCCCAATATTTACTTTTTCTGATATTCTCGTTCTTGCCCTTTACCCTTTCTAATGCATGATTTTTTATATGCAGGTCTTTCAATCAAGTTTTTAAATTCAAGGACTTGTGCAAACGTTCTCTTAGCTATAGTTTCGGTTCCAAAGAATCTCTCTCTCTCTCTCTCTCTCTCTCTCTCTCTCTCTCTCTCTCTCTCTCTCTCTCTCTCTCTCTCTCTCTCTCTCTCTCTCTCTCTCTCTCTCTCTCTCTCTCTCTCTCTCTCTCTCTCTCTCTCTCTCTCTCTCTCTCTCTCTCTCTCTCTCTCTCTTTTTCTCTCTGTCTCTCTCTCTCTCTCTGTCTCTCTCTCTCTCTCTCTCTCTCTCTCTCTCTCTCTCTCTCTCTCTCTCTCTCTCTCTCTCTCTCTCTCTCTCTCTCTCTCATATTCATGCATGTAACAAGAAGAGGAGGAGGGGGAGGAGGATGAGAAAGAGGAAGAGGAGAGGAATATGCTGAAGAGCAGGAAGAGGAATAGGAAGAGGAGGAGGAGGAGGAGGAGGAGGAGGAAGAGGAGGAGGAGGAGGAGGAGGATGCAGTAGCCACGTCTGATACCTTAATTAACAGCACCGGTCCAGCATTTGCAGCTACGCCGTCCGCAGCATCCGTATCTGACTGCGACGCTCAATTATTCATCAGGCTCCTAACCAGCCCGTCACTCCCGCCGCCCACGCCTCGTCTTGTTTCCCCGTGCCACCTTGACTCGCCGCGCCGTCTCGTCCTCACCGGCGGGCAGGTTAATTAATGCTGATGAGGACGGCGAAGCAGGTGGTATCGAGCGGAGCACCTTTGTCGTTTTTTCTGTGATTATGCGCTCGTCATGTGGTGATGCTGATTGTGTATGTATGTGTGTTGTGAGGGGGAGGGGTAGGGGGGAGTATGTGTGTGTGTGTGTGTGTGTGTGTGTGCTGTGTGTGTGTGGGGGGGGGGGGGTTGCTTGAGATTATTGAGGAAGTAAAAAAAAAATGTGAAAAAAATAAATTAAAAAGAGCATAAGGAAAAAGAACAGGAAACGCAACAGAAGAATATTAGTTCATTAACATGTTACCCAAATTTCTTGAAGATGTAACATTGTTTTATACATATTTAAATAAACAAGGGAACACCACACTTCAATTAAATTTTGCCTTCCCTTACGAATTAAAACGTTTCGCCGCATTACCAATTTTCAGTCTTACAGCCAATAGCATTACGCCAGCCCATGCACTGCCGCCAATAGTACCTCAGCTACGCCTGGTCCTGCTCCCTGTTGTGCTGTGACCAAATTTGCATGCCCGCCCGCCCAGTGCCAGGCGCCGGTTGGGGTTACCACTCTCGGCCGCTGATTCGCCCTCGCCCCAACATAATTTAATCTATGCTTTTAAAGTGGTACACCCTACTGCCTCACCACCACCTTTGTGAAGAATTCCCTTAGAATTGCAATAATCTTATTTCGGAGTCTGCATTGCAATGAGTTTCAAGAAAAGTCTTGTAATGTTATTTTGACGTTCGTGTGTCAGTGAATTTCAGCGGTAGTGAATTTCCTGCACCGTTCTTTTGAAATTCATGCTTTAGTATCCTGTATTAATAAAAAACCTATAACACAAGAATTGGACTTTTCGAAATTGTATTTCAGTGTATATCATTAATGCTGTAGTAATGTAATTGTAAAGTTCATGTCTGTCCAGGCAAACAGGAAGCTAAGTGCAAATAAATGGTAAAAAAATATCTGACGGGCTGTATCACGAATGGAGTCCCACTGGGATTGGTACTAGGTCCGTTGCTGCATCATTTTTAATGATTTGGACTTAGGGATAAATAGTGATGTTAGTAAGTTCTCAGATGATACGAAGATCAGCATGTTGATGAAACAGATCTAGACGCTAGTGCGCTGCAGGATGAACGTGACGGTTTATGATGAGGCGGGAAGTAGCAGGTGGAGCTCAGTGTCGGGAAGTGTAGTATTTGAGTATATAGGCAGGAATAACTTACCCCAAAAGTCTCTAAATGACATTCTCCTAAGCATGTCTGTAGTGCTATTACCTGCCTGATGGGCGAGCCTCCCATAACTCACACTGAGTTACTCACTCTCACCTCTTTAGCCGACTGGGTTAAGGAGTGGCTTTCCCATCTCTCTGGTCGCTGGATCGATCCCCGGCACCGGTAAAAACCTTTCCTGGTCTGGATTAATTTCTCGCGTGTTTCATGACACGCAGAAGTGGTGTTGAGATATATTGAAGTGAAATTAGAGCAATGCATGTCTAAATATGGGAGAGATTTAAGAATCTTAGTGAATTCTGATCTCCGTCCAAGGACTCAATGCATTCAGGTTATGAATCGTGTAAACGGGGCATTACGATTAATTTTAAGCCGCTTAAGCATTAGAAGCGCTGATGTCATCCTTAGGGTCTATTTAGCATTAGATCCTATCATGATCATGCGGCTCAGTTCTGTTATCCTTCCTACAAAATGGATATAAAGATATTAGTTTTTGTGCTGAGAAGAATGACAAAAATCATTCATGGAATGAGAAACATGCCGTATGAGGATAGACATAAACATTTGAATCTGTATTCTATAGAAAGGCAAAGGGTGCGAGCAGACTCAATCGAAGTTTATAAACGTATGAAGGACTTTTAGAAGGGTGAAATAAAAAAGGTTGTGGTAGTAAGGGAACCGGTTAAGACACGTAGTTTAAGTTAGATAAATTCAGATTCAGCAAGGATTTGTGAAGGCGGTGGCTGAGTGGTTAGCGTGCCGGCGCCGCGTCCGGGAGATCCAGAAGGGGGGGCGGGTTCGAATCCTGGCCACCGCACAGCAGGGATTTTCAGTCACCGCCGAGTGGCCTAAGACTACCCACATGCTGCCCTGAAGACCACCTATCAACCCGGACTCTAGATTACCTCTCCAAAGAGAGGCTGAAAGATGAGCTCCGGGGGACAGTATGAGCCAAAACAAGATGGCGCCACTGCAAACACACGCCTGCGCCACAACGGGCTGGGCCGACCATCAGGCCCCACCGGTGAAAAGGTCTAACAGCGCAATAGGCCGCGACGTAAAAAAATGGAGATAGGCAAGAATTGGCTTTAACAGAGTGGCTGATGAGTGGGACAAGCTTGTCAGTCATGTTGTGAGTGCAAATACGACAGATGTCTTCAAAAGGAAAATAGTAGCTACTACTACTACTACTACTACTACTAATAATAATAATAATAATAATAATGATAATAATAATAATGATAATAATAATAATACTCTTCTTCCTCCTCCTCCGACCCTGCTCCCGACAACATAGCACGTGACAATAATCGCCGCCGCGTTCCCAGGTGTTATTCACGGCATGTCCCGGCTGAGGGGAGTGACGGGCGGCGAGGCGGCGAATCAGTCCGCAGGTTATTGGCGCACAAAACTTGCCGCCGCCTCGTAATGCAGCCTAACTTTCTTCACTCACGCCGGCTTCCGCTCCTCCTTACTAACACTCGTCGTCCTTTCTCCCCTTTTTCCTCTTCCTTTCTTCATATATACTCGTCATTCACTTCTTTCTCTCACTCCGTCTTCCGCTCCTCCTCCTTGCTTATCTATTATTCTCTCCCTCTTTCCTTCTTTCCCTCCGCCTATTTCTCTTCGTTTTTCTGCACCTCTTCATTTTTTTACGTTTCCTTATTTTTGCTTTTCCTTCATTTTCTTATTTATCTTTTCTTCCTCTTCTTCTTCTTCTTCCTTTTCCTATTTCTCCTCTTTTTTTTTTCTTTTCTCCTCCTCCTCCTCCTCCTCCTCCTCCATCACCCACACCATCACCATAAACACCATCATTAACATTAACATCAAGTCATACCACAATTAATTATGCTTCATGAATGTGCTGCTTCATCATAGCTGCACGCTCCTAGCTCGTCGCGCGCCTACACACACACACACACACACACACACACACACACACACACACACACACACACACACACACACACACACACACACACACACACACACACACACACACACACACAGCATTGAACTAGCATTATGAGAGATACACAGAAGCAAAAAACGTATACGCCAGGGTCAGAAGGATTAACATATCGGATCCGCTCTGAAAGACGTTACTATTAATAAAAAACTCATTTTGCCGTTTTATATGAAATGTAAAAGTACTCTCAAAGATAATTTAAAGTGTAATTGACAAAAGATAGGGAAACATTGTAAGAAAGAGATGAATGGGAAGACAGACAGTATATACATCAAAATAATTACTTACATAAGTCCTCAGGGAACGTTAATATAGCATGAGGATTACAAAGGAGGAATCAATAGAAACCTGTTGGAACGGTACACTTGTCCTGGAAAGAGGAAGCAACTTGTGTCCGACGAGATTCAGTGTTAGCACCATCATGTTTTTTGGTATGTATAGAGGAGAGGAATGACAATGTCGGAACAGCGTTACATAGATACGTCTGCTTATAATGGTAATATAAAAAGTATACGCATCCACTTCACGTTTGTTTACCGGCGGCACATGGCATGATGATGTTGCGATATGCAAGGAACTTGTTAATCATCATTCTCATCACCATCATCACTTTTGTATACCATTCTTTCCTTTCAATCTTTTTAAGTGGTTAACCACCAGTCATGGCGAATTTTGCATACATAATACCATTCTTCTCACTATTGATTATACACAAGAACCTCTCAGATAACTTCATTCCACCATCTAGATCCTATATCATTATCATTTGTTCTACATCCACTTTTCAGTTGCATCTGCACTCCAGGCATTGATCAGATGTTACGTATTGCCACAGCGGGCCACCTACATGATGACATAACAACCTCTGCCTTGCGTCGCCTCATGTGAAAAATTGTATTCATGAAAGACTTGGAGATCTTGAAAAAGTGGCTCTTCTGAAAATATTTTAGGAACCTCTTCTTGGACCAGACCACCCGCTCGGTAAACCTTTCGGGTAGCAGGACGCCTCACCGCGCCAGGCAGATTGAGAAGAACACGGAGAGAAAAAAAAAAAAAAAAAAAAAACCATGCAGAGCGAGGCGTGGAATGTTTCAGCTCACTCATCACCTTTACCTTGCCCATCCACGGCGCTCTGTCCCCTTTTCCTCCTTCTATCTCCACAACCGCCACCTTTCCACCCGTCAACAAGGGCACGCAACGACTCCTACATTTTCGATAATTATGTAATTGTTCCACTTAGGCGGGACGTGGACGCTGGCAGGGAGAGCCTTTTTGCCTTCCACGCACTGACGCTGTCGAGTTTGATGTTTGGGGACCAGCCAAGAGTTCGTTAGTTAAGTGAAGGGGAAAGAGAGAGAGAGAGAGAGAGAGAGAGAGAGAGAGAGAGAGAGAGAGAGAGAGAGAGAGAGAGAGAGAGAGAGAGAGAGAGAGAAAAAAAAACAGACAGAGCTAGGTAAATTCTCAGGAACTAGCATGTGTTGGCCGTCTGTCTTCTTATACTAGTTTTTGGTGTGACAGGCACAGACACACATGCAGAGACAGACAGACAGACAGGGAGGAGGAAACTATTCTGAGAGGGGGTGAAGAGAAGCTTGAGAGACTGAGGAGCGGGAAAAAAGTAGAGGCAAGTGGAATATTAATGAGGAAAGGACGGAGAATGAATAAAGAATGAGGATGAAAAGATTTCGGGTGGAAGAAATTTATCCGACAAGAAAACATATATTGAAGGTGAGCTGCAATACGAGCGTGCCGGGCCTGGCTACACCTTATTGAGAGAGAGAGAGAGAGAGAGAGAGAGAGAGAGAGAGAGAGAGAGAGAGAGAGAGAGAGAGAGAGAGAGAGAGAGAGAGAGAGAGAGAGAGAGAGAGAGAGAGAGAGAGAGAGAGAGAGAGAGACTTACATACATACATACATACAAACATACATACATACTTAACTACGGGAAGATAGGTTTACATTGATGAAATAGATACATAGGTAAATAAATGAGGTCACAACGTAATAGGAAATACGTAAATATGTACATATATAAATAAATTACGATAAGGATGTACATCAAAATTTGTCATACATCAACAAGTAGGCATGAAAAGAATCAACAGTAGATATACAATCACATATACAGATTGATAGATGCCATGGTACAGAAGTAGTTACAAGTATATTTAGATAGACAACTGAGTAAAAAGACTGTTTGAGTGAAATTACTAGGCTGATAAACTGTAACATAAGGAGATAGATAGATTGACAGATAGAAATGGAAAGACAGACATTGGGTAATAAATAAATATAGATATGTCATTAGGAAGGCAGAAAGGATAGCCATGAATATTTGAAATGGTAGACGTTGGAGGGATTTTTTCTTTTTATTCAAACAACATAGCAATAGAAAAGTCCACAAACAAATAAACCGAGATGAAACTTTTCCCCTGCTCAACTTTTCTCTCTGGTTGTCTATTATGCATATATATATATATATATATATATATATATATATATATATATATATATATATATATATATATATATATATATATATATATATATATATATATATATATCTCTCTCTCTCTCTCTCTCTCTCTCGACATACTTGCCTGGTAACTGGGTTTCCCATTCTCTCATTCCTTCTCTTGCGAACTCTTTTTTCCTCTTTTTTTTTATTCATCATAATACATATTTCTTTTTATTGCTGATTCATGGTTTAAAATTATTGCAACTCACAAAAAAATCGGTCATAAATTTCAACAATAATCAACAACATTCAGTTTTAACGAGGGCTGAATAAAGACACTTGCGAATGTATTGACCTTTCGATATGTATATATTTCACACCAATATTTATTTTTTAGTAAACGGAGTGAGAAGTACTTTTTTTTTTTACAGCTAAGGAAACAGCTCAAGGGCAACAAAAAAGAAGGTGTTAAAAAAAGGCCGCTAATCATCGCTCCCAACTGCCTGGATTTTATTATTTTTGTATGCTGAATTTTTGCATTGTTTTCGTTTTACAGTAAAGATATGATTTTGGGGGCCCCGAAGGTTTTCTCATAACGAAATATGTTTTCTTGTAATTTACTAATAGTGTTTTCACATCCATATTTTTAGACGGAGTGTCATTTTAATTAAGCCATATTTTTTTTCTTCAGTTTTTACTATCTAAAAAATGCACATTTGTTCCCGTTGAGCCTTTTTGACCATTCTACATCTAAAGTTGTATATCCACTGTTTGTTTTGTATATTTCTTGTTTTTTCGACATGGAAAGATATATTTTCACTTCCTCGTCCGCCAATGGAAGCAGCGCCGCGTGTGTGTGTTGGACAGACAGACTCCCTGTGACGCGCCTTTTCACCTGCACCTTTCCGCGCTGTGCTGCAGGTGTGCCATTTTACCGCCTCTGCTTCCGAGCCCCTTCACTTTCTCTTCCTCGCTTCCGCTGACCGTGGGTATGATTGGACGAGCTTTTGCAGAATTCCTTTTCCTTAGATCGCCTCTCCACTTTTCTCCCGGCAATGCCTCCGCCTCCGCCTCCGTCGCCGCCGGCACATGAACGGCTGGGTTAGGTCTCCTCTTATAAGGCTTAGAGTTCCTTCAGTGATTTTTATTAACGGTTTACTCTGCACACAGCTGGGCGAGCGTGGGTACCGACTTCCTTTTTCCTCTCTTCTCATTTCTTTTTCGATTTACTTTTGATAACCTGAATTTGTTAACTTCTAGTACCCTTGCGTTACGTCCCTTTATTAATTAGTTTTGAAAATATTTTGGTAATGATATACTTCAATAACCTGATAATTCTTCTTAGCTATTATGACTATTACGACTTTTGTCTTTTTGGATAGTTAAACCCTCGAGATCATAAACTTTATCACTATTATTTTATTTATCAAATTAATCAGTGCCTCAGATGAAAGATTGCAGCTTTATGGGCGTCACATTAGTACTTAAAATGCTAACTCGTAATCATTGATATGAATTGCTCTTTGTGACATACTTCAGTAATCAACCGCAGCCCAGTGGCCCTCTCCTTCCACTGCCGCCATCTTGTAAGTTCGCCAATAAAGATGTCTGTCCCTGAACAAAACCGACACTCTTGGGTTTGAATACACTTTTGCTTCATTTTCTTATTTCGTGTTGGTTCTTTTTCTCGATATGTTTTCCCCCCACATACAATCGGTCTCATTTTGACATGTATTTTTTTTTCTCCATATTTTTCTACAATCAGCCATCAACATTACCTTACAAATTTTCTTTCATTATTTAACTTTTTCATTTATTCCCATCCGATTTTCCATTTCCATATCTCCCTCCTCGTTGCAGTGGTTAGCGTCCCTGACTACGAATCTGCGGGCCTTGGTTCGAATCCCGGTGTGGTGTCATCTGTCATCCCGTATCGTAAGACATCCCATCCTTAATTTCACATCTCGGAACCAAATTTTTACTATCACAAAGTAACTAAGTGAAGCATCTAAGTGTAAAAAAGTACCAAGGAAGACCTAAAAAGATGGTCGAAAATGGGTACCTGGGGAAACCCTGGGGAAGGTAAACTGGAAATTCGGATGTTACACTTGTCCTGCGTCATGTTAATTGTGTACCCTCCCACCACAGACTCAATAGGCCAACGGGACGGAGATGAACACCGCCGCCACGCGCAGCTACAGCGTATGCTCCCAACTTTACCTTTACATTATTTAACGACAAAGATGCGAATAGGTGAAGACTGGCTCGTGACGCCCCCGCCTAAAACATCGCCGCCATTCTCTCCAGGACGCTCTAAAAGGATAATCCATTTCTGCACCACTTTCCCCAACGCCGCCCACGCCCCTTCCTTCCCTCCCCTCCACCCCCCCCAACCCCGAACCCCATCCCCACCCACAGTCAACGCCTCCAAAACTGGCAGTCGCTTAAGATTTTTTTTCGGGCGGGCTGGAAGGTCGATAGGTAGGTAGAAATAGAGGCACAGGTGAATAGGTGAGTGCACAGGTGGTTAGATGTATGGGTAATGAGGTGTAGAGCTGGGCAGGACTGTAGATAGGTAGTGCAGGTGTCTCGTTAGGAGGATAGAAATGTGGACGGATAGGTAAGTGCAGGTTGAGTGAGTAGGTTGGTAATGAATTGAATTGGTAGGTGGGTTCGTAGCCAAGTATGGGAGGTATTTGGCTTGCAGGATGTTAGTGACTTGAATGGTAGTGAAGTGAAGAGTATGGTGGGTTTTTTTAAGTAGAGATGTTTGGTTTATAAAATGTCAGAGGAGAGATTGGTAATGAAGTGGATAGCAAAGTGAGATGGTAGGTGGGTATGTTTTCAGATAGTCGGATATTCAGATAGACACATGGAGAATTACACGGAAGGTTGAGTGAGTGAGTGTTACGGAGGGAAGTACCTGCGAAAATGATTGATAAAGTGGAAGAAAAATTTGAGGGTAAACTGATGAATATATTAATTGTGGCGAGCTTGGATTACCAGGTGGCTAGTTGATTCCGGAATGAACATGCAGGTGCTTACTCTTGTCAGTACACGTGTGATAAGGAAGACAATATATAACCGAATGACTTATATAAAGCAAGAGAAAAAAAAATATTCGAAATTCAGACGAAAAAGAGACGGACAGACATACAGTTAATCAGAAAGCGAGACCGTCAAATAGAGAGACAGGTGAATTGACACATACAGTCCAACATACAGGTAGACAGACTTCACACCATCAGCATAGGACACCCTCACAAAAATATCACAAGGGGAAGTGAAGCCAATTGAGGTGCTTGGTGAAGGGGTGCAAAGGTTAGGCTGTGATTATGGAGGAGAAAGGTAATAACGAAATGGTAATGATTTGGGGAGTGCAGGTGACAGGTGTGTGTGTGTGTGTGTGTGTGTGTGTGTGTGTGTGTGTGTGTGTGTGTGAAAATGCTTAATCACACAAAAAATTAATAAAGTCGAGTATGAAACAGTTACAAAAGTTTTATGTTCATTACTTAAACAAAAGATTAAATACATTACAATTTGCATCTAATAAATTACAGTTACGCGCGTGCAGTCAGCCTGGTACGTTCACATACACACACACACACACACACACACTCACACACACACACACACCACACACACACACACACACCGACTGTCAGTAATCTGCCGTATGATAAATGTGAGCTGTTGTTAAAAAAATATATTACGTATTCTGTTGTAATATTTTTTTTAAGTGAGTCAAATACGTCATGTGAAGTTTTTTTTATAACAGAGGGAGAGGGAGAGGGAGAGGGAGAGGGAGAGGGAGAGGGAGAGGGAGAGGGAGAGGGAGAGAGAGAGAGAGAGAGAGAGAGAGAGAGAAAACACTTACGGCCATTTCATTTGTGCTGCAGTAAAAGAGAAAGTACCATTTAACAAAACAAAAGAAAAAAAAACGCATAATTGATGAACTCGCTCTGGGGATTTTCATTCTAATCTGGAATGGCTTTATTCTTTAATTTCCCAAGTACTATCTGCGTTGAAGCCGTGTGGAGGTTTAAGTGGCAGGGTTAAGCGAAGGAGGGAGGGGTTAAGTCGTAGTAGCCTTGAGCCTATATTAATAAAACCTTCGGGGCTTTTTCACACACACTAGATAAGACTTTTGTCGAGGTGGTGGGCATTTTAATGGGTAGTTTTATGACCCTGGTGATAGTTTAACAAGGCTTCTGAACTACAAATGCGAAAAAATACTCGTGAGAGCCCGACTAGATAACACACTAGATAAGACTTTTGTCGAGGTGGTGGGCATTTTAATGGGTAGTTTTATGACCCTGGTGATAGTTTAACAAGGCTTCTGCACTATAAATGCGAAAAAATACGCATGAGAGCCCGACTGTTCTCCTTTGTGGTCTTTCAAAATATATGCGGTGAGAGCTTTAAGAAACGTCTGAGAATATGCGATTTAAGTTCTGGCCTGTATCTACAACCCTCAGATTATTTAGATTCTTAACCCGTCTGCTGCGATTGGAACGGATTCGGCTTTCACTAGTAGCCTGGTAATATATAGTCCCGGGTCTTTCTCTGTCTCTGTGGTGGATAGTGGAGTGTTTCCCATGTGGTATTGGTATGCTGAATATCCTCTCCCAAGGTGCAGGACTTTACATTTTTCCTCACTGAATTGTAGCAGCCACTTTTTGTTCCATTCCTGTAGCTTGGTGAGGTCTTCTTGTAGGAAATCCGCGGTGAAGGGGTTATTTTATGGTCCTATACCTCTTACTTTTCCCGTCTTTTTCTTTTATTTTTTCCTGAGTTGCTTCACTGTTACCAACACACTCTTGTATTCAAATACCTTATCCTCATAAAACATACGTAGCCCATTAGTCTCAAATTTCAGTTTTAGCTGCACATGTTGTTTGGTAGGCAAGTGCGAGGATGCCACCAAACCATCTCATATATTCATATTAATCGTTGGAAGATATGTCAAAACATTTTCTTATAAGTGTTTGCTTTCATTTATGACTTTCTTCTTGGTTTTCTCTCCTTTTGTTTTAGTTTTCATTCCCTTTCTTTTTCTTTGTATTTATTCTTTCCTATATTTTCCTTTTCCACGAGTAGCGGGATTTTTAAAATTATTGTTTCCCTTTTCTGTGCCTAGAGCTGTCCCCTTAGGTGTAAAAAAAAAAATCCTTCCTATATTTTCCTTTTCCTTTCTCGTTCGTTTGTTCGTTCGTTCTATATTTTACATTTTTTTTTCTTCCACTAACTATTTTGTTTGTTTTGGAATCTTTTTTCCTTGCTTATTAATTTCGTTTCTTTATAAATTCAGGGCTTTCAAACTATCAGAAAATATTTTGCCTGAAGAAGCATGATGGAGACGCACGTTGGGAAGAAGGAAAAAAAAAAAAAAGAGATGAATCATTTCTTGTTTTAGCTACACTTCGATTTGGATTTCATCTCTGTCTATTTGTTGATGTTTCCCGGAATATTCTTTGTTTTTAATTTTTATTTTCTTTCTTCTTTTCCAAATCCTCATCATTCTTTTCATCCTTCAACTCCTCCTCAATCACTTTCTCAACCTTCTCCTCCTCTTTCCCGTCCTTCTTTTCTTCAACACGATTCTCCCTCTCCTCCTTCTCCTCCTCCTCCTCTTCCTCTTCCTCCTCCTCCTCGTGAAAACAGGTAAAAGAAACACAATTAATGGCGCGTTCAGGTTTTCACTTCGGTAATAAATCTAACTTGGCACACGACGCTGGCCTTGCCCTTGTCTCGGGTGTGCAGACGAGGAGGAGGAGGAGGAGGAGGAGGAGGAGGAGGAGGAGGAGGAGGAGGAGGAAATGTTTGTGGTCTTCCTTTCATCTTTTTTTTTATCTTAGTCTTGTAGTGTGTGTGTGTGTGTGTGTGTGTGTTTGTGTGTGTGTGTGTGTGTGTGTGTGTGTGTGTGTGTGTGTGTGTGTGTGTGTGTGTGTGTGTGTTTGTAAGTACTCAAGGAAAAGCTAATTATTTTTCTCCCTATTGCATTTTTGTTCTTACTCATAATATTGACTCGCGCTGAACTCCATCGACGTCTTTTCCCCAGCAATTAATCTTTGTACAACGTGGTAAATAATTTTAGTTGAAAGTTTCAGTATTTTGTGTTTCATGCTCGTGTTTCCTTTCCCCACACCGCTCTCACAAGCTTTGGTTTTTATTACTGTGACGTTTTCTTACTTGATCTTTAACCCGGTAGCAGCAACGGGCCACATTTTTGCCATGAAATAAACCCCCAAAATAGATGATGCATAAACTGATCACAAATGCGTTGATATATATTATGAAATGGTTTGCGTGAGTGATGATTTTTCTCATTTTTCTCGCTTGGAGGGGCCTTTAAGAAACATGATCCCTGCAGCTACCAGGTTAAAATTCTCGCTATCCTTCACGCGTCTTTTCAAAACTCCACTAGTGTTGGATCAGGTATTTTTTCTTTATTTCTCACGATAAGGAATTACGTTTGCTGATTTGTCTCCGCTTCTTTCCTCTCTATATTTAGTGTCACATTCTTTTTCTTATCTACTATATAATGCGTTGCTCAGTCTCTTTTTATACTTTATTTTTATTAAGTTTTCGAATTTTCTTGATGGCGATTTTTTTTTGTATTTCAGCTTTACTTAACCTTGACGAGTTCGTGAGATGCTTCCGCTGTTCTGTGTACTGCCTCTTCATTAATTATAATCCCATGTTATTTTTCATAGCAGGTGCATCACTGAGATGATTTGAGAGATTTTACCGCGGGTTGCTCATTACGCACTACGGTATGAATGTTCTACTCACGATCCTGCTCTCCAATCACTGAGAACGTGGAGTATTTAATGATATCCCGTGCTGTCTAAGAAGCAAGGCAAATAAGAGTATAGGTTTCCATTAAAAAGAAAATCATGCCTTGACGAATAATCCACCTCACGAAATAGGGAAAAAATAGTAATGAAAAATTGTGTTGAGGAATATCCCAGTAGCCAGTAATATTTGTTTTACTTAAACGTTCCCGTAACATAAAAACGTGTCGCGTATCTTAAACTTCTCTCAAAACATCCTCGGATATATATTATTCTTCCGGAAGCTCGTAGTCTAATGGAAAACCAACACAGCATAAGTCAGGTTAATAGCTCTGCTTTGAAAAATAACACACAAAATATTACTTTACTGCGATTTATTGCGTCGAGTCAGTGAACGGATGAATGTCGGACGGAAGAAAGATTGACAAGGATGAAAGATTGTGAAGGAGGGACAAATCCACGAACGGACAGGCGGTGAAAGAGGAGGAAGGAGGTTGAAAAGGAAGGGATCCGCAAAAGGACAGGCGGTATAAAAAGGAGGAAGGAGTATCAAAATGAGGGACATAGTAGAGGGAGGGAGTGGAGGGATTTCTGTTTGGATGGAAATAGAAAGAGAGGAAGAGAGGGAGGTAGGAAGGGAGAGATAGAAGGAGAGACGAAGGTAGGAAGGGGGAAAACGGAGAGGGATATGCAAATGATTTAAATTTATTCACGAGAAAAAAAAATCTGCACATGAAGTAGATTATGAATATTGTTTCTTGAGAGGAGGGAGGGAGCCTTAACCATCTTTTCACTTATTTTTTAAGGCGTGTTTTTGTTTTCCTAGTTTACCCCTATTCTTCCATTTCTTTATTTTCTTTCCACCTCCTGTTATTTATATTTTCGTATTTTTTATTGGCATTTTCCATTAGCTTTATAATTTCTCTCTTTTCTTATTTATTTTTCATTCATTCTTTCCTTCGTAGGTTCATCTGTGTATATTTACTTATCTTTTCGTCGCTGTCTGTGTTTCAAACTTTAACTCTGAGCCTTAAAGGATTATTGAACGTTAAAGATAATTATCAAAGTTGTAAATACACACAAAAAATCAAAATGTAACCTCCTGACTACTGGCAGACTAATAAGAAGGATGTTGCCTGAAGAGAGAGAGAGAGAGAGAGAGAGAGAGAGAGAGAGAGAGAGAGAGAGAGAGAGAGAGAGAGAGAGAGAGAGAGAGAGAGAGAGAGAGAGAGAGAGAGAGAGAGAGAGAGAGAGAGTCCCCTAAACCTAATAAAATCTATAATATAAATAATATAAGTAATCAAATTTGAGCATGGTGAGGGTCCGGCCTTACGTCATATTCCGAAGGGGTGCAAGTCATTCTTAGACACAAAGAATAAACAAAGGGGAGAGGATCATCAGGTCCTGCCTCTCAGCACACCCTGTGACCTCCACGTGTGTGTGTGTGTGTGTGTGTGTGTGTGTGTGTGTGTGTGTGTGTGTGTGTGTGTGTGTGTGTGTGTGTGTGTCTGTCTGTCTGTCTGTCTGTCTCTGTCTGTCTGTCTGTCTGTGTGTGTGTGTGTGTGTGTGTGTGTGTGTGTGTGTGTGTGTGTGTGATTTTTTTTTGTAAGTTCCCATGGATATGCTTACTTTTTTCTTCGTATCGCATAATTCTGTGTTTTCACTCTTAATATCGGTTTGTGATGAAGTCCAATGATGTCTCTTCCCTGGCAATCGTATTAAATATTTTTTGTTAAAAGTTTCATTATTTTTGAGTTTTAGGAAAACCAATATGATGCTCGGATTTAATTTCCTAATGCCGTTTTCACCAGCTTTTATTTTCTATTACTCTGACGCTTTTTTTTTTACTTCGTCTGGAAAGTTTTTTTTTTTCTATTCTTCCCTCGTCTTTGCAAAACTCCGCGAGTGTTGGATCAGGACCCTGTTCCTCATCTCTCATGGAAGGAATGTGAAGTTTTTTTCTTTTTATGCGCTTCTTTCGTGCTTTTTAGATTTCTTCCATATTTACCTCGTCTGCTGCGATGAGAACGAATTTGGCTTTCACTGTTATCCTGGTAAGCTATAATCCCATGTCTTTCTCTGCCTCTGGTGGATAGTGGAGTGTTTCTCATGTGGTATCGGTATGCTGAATATCCCCTCCCAAGGTGCAGGACTTTACATTTTTCTTTATTGAATTGTAGCAGCCACTTTTTTATCCATTCCTGTTGCGTGGTGATGTCTTCTTGTAGGAAATCCGCATTCAAGGGGTTAATAACGTGTGTAATGCTTTGTTGGGTCTATTTTCATATCTCACTTTATTAAGATGTTTTTACTTCTTCGTCGCTAAAATTTCTTGTTTAATCTCCGGATCTCGGAAATCATGTGTTTCAGTTTTGCTTATCCTGGTGTGCTTGTGAGATGCCTCGACTGTTGTGTGTACTGCCTGCATTAATTATTCATACGTTATTTTCTCATAGCAGATGCGTCACTGAAATGATTTTAAGAGATTTTTCCGCCAATTGTTCACAACGCCCTACAGTATTTGACGTTTTATTTACAGTCATCCTCTCCTGCCGCCGAAAACGTGGACTTTATACACTTTATACAAATCATAGCAATTGAGTATAAATCCTCATTAAAAAGAAAATTACGCCCTGGCGACCATTTTTCTTCAATAAACAGAAAATAATGAGTAATGAAAAGAATATGTTTTAGGAAAGTCCCTGGATCCAGTACCGAGATCCCTTGTAATTTTAATATAAACATTCTCGTATCAATAAAGAAATTGCTCGTATCGTTAAATTCTCTCATAACTTCCTCTGATATGTATTATTACCCAGGAAGCTCGTAGTCTAATGTAAAATAAACACAGAATGAGTCAGGTTAATAGCGCTGCGTTGGAAAATAACACACGAAATATTACATTACTGGGATTTATTGCGTCGAGTCGGTGAACGCTTAAGTGTCTGACGGAAGAAAAGCTGACAAGGCTGAAATATTGTGAAGAAGGAGAGGGACATGAGTGCGGGCAGACGGTAAAAAAAAAAGGAGGAAAGAGATTAAAAAAGAAAGAGATCTGCGAAAGGACAGACGGTACAATAAACGGGAAGGAGGATGAAAAGGAGGGATATATAGATATATATATATATATATATATATATATATATATATATATATATATATATATATATATATATATATATATATATATATATATATATAGAAATCAATCTGTGAAGGGATTTCGGTGTGGCTTGAAAGAGAGAGAGAGAGAGTTAGGTAGAGAGAGAGAGAGAGAGAGAGAGAGAGAGAGAGAGAGAGAGAGAGAGAGAGAGAGAGAGAGAGAGAGAGAGAGAGTGTGTGTGTGTGTCCCCTTTACCCGATGAACTTCACAATAAAAACAACATAAACAATCAAATATGAACACGGGGAGGGTCTAGCTTTGCGTCATATTCCGAAGGGTTGCAAGTCATCATTAGACACAAAGAAGAATCGAAGGGGAGAGAATCATCAGGTCTTGCCTCCCAACGCACTCAGTGACCTCCGCGTGAGTGTGTTTGTGTGTGTGTGTGATAAATAGATAGATGTATACAGATAGATGGACAGGCAAACAGACAGGCAGACAGATACACAGACAGACAGACAGACAGACAGACAGATATACTTATTCCTCTCCATCCTCCCTCTTAAGCTGCTCCCACACTGGGGTTGGTAACGCGCGTCATGAGTCGGACTTTCGAGGGGGAAGGGGGGGGAAACTCCCAAACGGGCGAGGCGACCGTCTGAGTCAGACGTCAGTGGACGTTGTACGGTTCCTTCCCTCGGGGTAATACAGGGAATCCCTTTATCCCTCTCTTCTCTCCCTGTCCCCGGTATAAAAGAGAGCGCAGAGCGATGAAGTGGCCCATAAGCCACCCTCATTTCAACCTACAGGTAAGCAGCTTTCCGTTGCCCAGTGATTTAACGCCCTCCCACACCCATCCCAGTGAAGCATTCCTCCCCTTCTCCCCAGTGCATCATCCCCCCCCCCCCTGTCCCCCGGCTTACCATACTGATTAATATCTTAGGGGCGAGTAATTACCCTTTGCCCACAAGCCGCCCTCGATCATTTCAACCTGCTGGTGACCCGGCGACACAATCGTCTCGTCCACACACACACACACACACTCGCACACACCACCCAAACTCCCTCCTACCCCAATTAATGTTCAACATGTAATCGTTCTCTCGTAGCTCTTGTGAGCGAACCGTAGGTCCTCCAAGGTCATGTCGTGTAGATTGTAAGTTCTAGGGCAATCTAGGCTATTAACATGCAGTGTTTCTCTCGTATCCCCTTGTGAGCGGACCGTTGGCCCTCTGAGGTTATGCCGTATAGATTGTAAACTCCTCTAGGCCATCTTCACTGTATGGAAACAACTGAGCGCGGGACTCGCCAGTCCCGCCAAATGCCCCTCGGCTAGGTTCTCGGTGAGTCCCGCGTAGCTCCGCCCATTTTACCATATATGGGAGTTGAGGCGATCGAGTCGCGTGATGACGCGCTTGAAAAGTCCTAGTGTGGGAGCAGCTTTACGCAACTCTGAAAGGCATAAAGGCGAGTAGCGGGCTTTTTTTTATTATTGTTTCCTTTTTTGTGCCCTTGAGCTGTCTCCTTTGTTGTAAAAAAAAAAATGGGTCTTATTTTAAAACATTTCGGCCAAGTTCACGTATTTGACAAAGTTTTCGTGGGAGTTTGGGGCATTTCCAAGGGTAGTTTCCTGACCCTGGTGGTAGTTTGACCCTTCTTCTGTATCATAAACCTAAAAAAACACTCATTAGAAGTCGATTGATCCCCTATTTGACCTTTAGAA
Source organism: Eriocheir sinensis (assembly GCF_024679095.1). Lineage (NCBI taxonomy): Eukaryota > Metazoa > Arthropoda > Malacostraca > Decapoda > Varunidae > Eriocheir > Eriocheir sinensis. The sequence goes on along the minus strand of NC_066534.1, from coordinate 11,050,220 downwards.
ATAGTTGAAGTGAGAAGCGAAAGTGTCTTATAATTCCAGCCCATATGTCGCAAAGGTATATCACAGGTAAGCCGGATATACCCTTACCTAACGCCTTACATAACACACGTACCTGGATAACAACAACAACAACCAAGCAAGCAAGTAAAACATTGCTATGTCCTTGAAGGCTGACCCGGTAACCTCCCTCCACACGTGTCGGTGATTATGTCTTTGCAGGTGTCGTAAGTCAGCCAGGGCGAGGGAAACATTGTGCTGTCGCCGGGCCTCGTATCGTGCATGAGCTCTCTTGTCTCTCACTGGAACTCACCTTTATTTTTGTTCGTCTTTGTGTTGTCGCCTTTCCTCACGGCGGGGGTGTCTCTTTGTCATGAGTGTGTGTGTGTGTGTGTGTGTGTGTGTGTGTGTGTTTTGCCTGGTCGTGCATGTGTCGTGTGTCTTAGTGCTTTGTTTTTTTTGTGCCCTCGTGTTTCTCTTTCTTCTTTTCTCTTCTCTCTCTCTCTCTCTCTCCCCATTATTTAAAATCGCAGGGCTCCATTGATTCTCCCTGCAAACCTTTACGATTGATTTCCTGTGAGGTGGAGCGAATCAGCGAAGGTGTAACGTTCACTTTATATAATTGTTCGCCTGTAATGCACATGTTTGAGAGAAACACGTACATAATTGTTTTTACGGTGAAGGAAGAAGTTAAATGGCATAACCAAAAAATAAAATCCCTCTAAGCGTTGATCCGTGTTAAAAGTATATGGAATAGTGTTCAGAAGAGGTCAATTTTGGATGGGAAGTCGCCTTAAAACTACTCTTATGAAAGAATTGAAATCGTAGACAGGAGGGAATTCAGGCGAAGGAAGGTTGTTCCAGAGTCACAAGTAAAAGGAATAAAAGGGTGAAGATGCTTGTTAACGTTTGCATAAGGGATTTGAACAGTATGGGGATGAGACAGAGACGAAAGATGTGTGCAGCGGGGCCGCAGGAGAAGGGGAGGCATGTAATTAGCAATGTCAGAAAAGCAGACAGTATGAAAATACTGACAGAAGATAGAGAGCCACCAGTGTGGCGGAATTCAATAGGTAGAAGTCTGTCAATAAGAGGAGGGGAGTTGAGACGAAGAGTCTCTTGACTCTATCCAAAAAACTGTGTGTGTGGAACCCTCCCACACACGAGATGCATATTCCATTCGAGAGTGGACAAGGCCCTTGCATATGGAGAGCATCTGTGAACGCGTACATACATCTTTCGTACATACATACATACATACATACATACATACATATATACTTACATCCAAATACATGTGCATACATAAGTGTATTGATTCATACAAACCTTAGTATTGTGTGCGAAATATGAAAAACTAATATACTGGTTTTTATTTTCCGTGCCTTTGGTTACATTAATCAAACAAAAAGGAAACAAAGTGTTAGTTCCTCTCGCTCTATATTTAATATTTTGCTTGTACGAATGCGGACCTTGCATTTTCTATTATCCTTTGATCACGTTGCTCTGTTTCTCTCCCTTTGTTCAAGCTGGGAGGAAAACAAGTGATCTCTCACCTTTACATTTTTTTTCTTTTTCAATATTTTTTCGTTGTGTCCTACAGTCTAATCATCTTCTTGTTTGCTGCCTCTGGTTACGCAACTTCTAGGAAGGAAAGGAAAATGCGAATAACGGTTCATTACTTATCCGTGGGTACCATTCTTGTCACTGCCGAGGAGACCATTGGTGTCTGTCTGTCCCTTGAGGGGGGAGGACGCGTGGTCCGCCGTCAGCTCCCTCTTTCTAGGAGTGGCTTTGGCTGCGTCAGGAAGGCGAGTCATTGCAAGATTTTATCTGGGAAAAAACACCCTAAAAAATACCTACAAACTTTACACACACACGCCAAAGGCTCAACATAACCATAACATTGCACACGACAACAGTAGTAGCCGCAACATTAACAATACAACTAAGGTTGGGAATTGAAGTAGCGGTAACATGAAATAATAAGCTATTTTGAAAACATTACTATTAATTACCCTTTTCAGAAGATAAACTATAATTGGCTTTTGAGGACTCAAGAATTTTGAGGTTTATATTAATGAAATAGTGTCGAGGTCTGTGTTGGAATGTTTTCCCATAATGAAATGAAATGATCAAAACGATGAATTTCTACTTTGCTCGCAGCCTCCACGAGTAAAGTGAATTCCACCTCTGATGTTTTTTTGTTTTGATCTGCATATCTGAGGACAGCATTGTAGAAGTTTCGACATCAAATATACATATAATTCTGACTAGAACTAAGAATAAATTTTCAGGTACATGTAATAGAGCGGGAGCCAAGGGGGTCAGCCTAGCTGGAAAAGTTACCAATTCAAACCCATATAGCAATGGTCCTTGTGTCTGCCCATGCATGAAAACTAAAGTCTGCCAGGCCTGCAGTGGGACAAGGTCATGAGGTCATGTCAAAGTTGTAGCGCCATAGCATTTATTAAGACCCTGACTTTGGTCCTGATCTGAACATCACGGTAGAGATGGCAGGATGGCCGCAAATGACTCCAATGGACAAGACAAACAACTTATATTCCGACAACATTTAGCTAATGTCAACTGTTTGGTCTGTAAAAATGGTCATAGTTATCTAATTGTCATAAAAATATGTCATTTGCACCATATTTCTGAACTATGACCATTTTTACAGACCAAACGGTTGACATTAGCCAAATAGCCAAATGATATATAAGTTGTTTCTTGTGTTTTGATTATTAATTTGCGACCATCCTGCCATCTCTGCCGTGATGTTCAGATCAGGAACAAAGTCAGGGTCTTAATAAATGCCATGACGCTACAACTTTGACATGACCCCATGACCTTGTCCACCACTGCAGGCACGGCAGACTTCAGTTTTCATGCATGGGCAGACACAAGGACCAATGCTATGTGGGTTTGAATTGGTAACCTTTCCAGCTAGGCTGACCCCCCTGGCTCCCGCTCTATGAGCCTTAAGGGACATACTTCATGCATTTGTTTGAAACCTTATTGATGCGCTCATCGCCTTGCTTTGTTAGGGAAGTGCAGCAGATGTGTGGGCGCTGCACGCCTCCTGTACCTTGTCTTCCACTCCGGGGGGTGGAAGGCACGTCCGCGGACAGCGTCGTCGTCGTTGTTGTTAGTGTTTTCGTTCCCTCTACCTTCTCGTCCTGATGCTTGGGGATTTAGAATGTCGGGAAAATACTCGAACCCTACGTACTTTTTCACAGAAGATCTTTTGGCGTTCATTTCACGGGAAAACCTTATCGTTGGGATTGTCATGAGTGGTTGTGGGCACCATGAAAACAAGGTAACTCTCCTCAGTGTCAGCCATCCACGGCTCTGCCTTTTGCCTCGCATCATTCGTGTCTCTCAACATCATCCTTGACCTTTGAAAAGTTTTAACAAGAAACAAAATATCACCACTTTTCTTAGTCTTTGAGAAGAAAACTTCTTCCTTGTCAACCTGCTGCCATCACCGGACACCTGCCTCCACCCTCTCGGGAACTTAAGGCAAGAAACATAACTTAATCCAGTGTGATAGATCTGTAGCCAGCAAGAAAGGTTCAAGTCGTTCTCTCTCACCCCGTCACATCATCCTTCCCGCCTCATCCCTCACGTTTCGCCCCAGTCACCCTTAAGCGTGTCCCGGTGAGCTTTTGGAAGATACACAACACTAGTTTTCATCCTCAAAAAAAATTGTGATGTTTTTTTTTCTGACAGCGGGGTAGAATCCTTGGAAGCTAACTTTAAATACAAGATTACTGCACTGGAAGTAAACAGTCTAAAATTGAGTGTTGGTGGGAAAGGAGAAATGGACTTAGTGATTCTCTTTGTGATGCAATATGAACAGACGTGGAGGTGGCTGTCTCAACTTGCTGTTAGGTCAAGCAAGAGTCATGTATCCCGGCAACCACTGAAAATAAAACTCACCGGGGTCGTCGTGTACCAGGCTACAGGAGAGTTTATTGGCGCTATGGGCAGCAAAAAGAGAAAAAAAAAGATCGTTCATACAGTTAACATTTTTTCTTCTCATACAGCGGCTACAGTTAGAGGCCTGGGTTGTTGTTCTCTTCTCTGATATAAGGAAGCGAAGAAGTGGTGGCCTCCTCGATTTTCTGTCCCGTCGAGCATTAGCCAGATCGTTCATCGTATTAACGTTTTTGTCTGACAGTGATGCATGTCAGGAGGCGGCACGCGCTTCACACAAGGTGCATTAGTCTCATTGTCTCTTGATCCGAGTATTAATGTGTATAAGCCAAAAATAGGAGAGGGAGTGTGTTCGTGTTAAATTGAAGTGCTTACTAACAATACAGAACTATGTTTCTCAAGAATATTATACTTTTTATTTTATACTGGGGGTTATTATTTATATCATGTACATTAAGTAAAGTCCTCAAGAATATTAGCTTTTTTTTCTTATACTACAGGCTATCGTTCAAATCATGTGCCTTTTATCCATATGCACCGTCTTTAACGCTTGAATATCCTGGATTGGGTTAGAAATTAGCTTGGGAGGCTCGGTGAGAAATTTCGTTGTAACTCATGATGGCGAGATTTTGAGATTGATAGGCTTGAAACTTTGAGGGAAAAATAGTGCCGTCCATCATTCCCTACGCCGCTGTATTACGCTGGGTTATCCGTGGGTTACGCTTTGTTATCGCAGGGTTACGCTGTGTTATCGCTGTGTTATCGCTGGGTTACGCTGGGTTATCGCTGGGTTACGCTTTGTTATAGCTGGTTTACGCTTTGTTATCGCTGGGTTACGCCTTGTTGTCGCTGTTTTCCGCTGTGATACGTTGGAATGCGCTGTGTTATCGCTGTGTTACGCTTTGTTATCGTTGTTATGCTTGGGTATGACTGTTACGGTTAAGGCTGTGAAGGTCATGGAGGTGCAACGTTCCCACACCCCCAACAATTTATTCCCCCTTGTCCCCCTCCCCTGTGGCGTAACTCAAGCTTCATCCTCTTCCCCCACCGTAATGAACACACCCTCCCTCCCTCCCTCCCTATGCTAATCCCCGCCCAGTCCCTCTCTTTATTTCCCCTCCCTCCTCCCCTCATGCCCTCCTTCCCTCGCACCCTTCCTCTATCACTGTAAATATTTCCCCTCGCTCATGCCCTCCTTCCCTCGCACCCTTCCTCTATCACTGTAAATATTTCCCCTCGCTCATGCCCTCCTTCCCTCCCTCAGCCAGTTCTCCCTCCCTCCCTCCCTCCCTGTAAATCAAAGCCTCCTCCCCTCCCTCCATTATCTCCAGTGATTTTTGTCTTAACCAATTCAGCAACGCAATAAAATGTTAGGTATTTTTTTATTTAGCTTTTAGCGTGTCGGAGTAAATACATCTAGATTTATTTTAGCACAATGAGTCCTTCTTTTTCTTCAGGCGCAGGTTTCCAGGAATACAGCTAAGGGCGCCAAAAATAGTAATCAAAGAAATGTTAGAAGAACTGAGCAAAAAATGTATGAGAAGGTGTTTTTTTTTTTGTCAAGCTTTTTCTTAGTTTTTTTTTTCTGGAATATTATTTTTTACAGCAAAGGAAGCAGGTCAAGGACGAAAAGAAATGAAAACAGAAAAAAAGACCGCTTACTAAAATACAACTGAAAACATACATTATTTATCTAGTGGCAGAATTATTGGTTTACTGATTTATTGATAGGTTAGGCAGTGTTTTTCTATTTTCCTGTCGTACTTTTTTTTTGTCATGCTGCATCGCTTTTTGGGGGTCGAATGTTTACTAAAAATGATTAATGTCTGAAATTATTAATTCACCCTCTT
>NC_066534.1:10979434-11041934 GCF_024679095.1 Eriocheir sinensis | reverse complement strand
GAGGATCCTTGGCAAAAATTCTCAGGGTACTCAGAAGGTGGGAGGAACTACGAACACAACTAAAGATTACTTAGAGATCTGCGAAAAGTCGAAACAGTAATGAATAAAACAAAATTCATCCGTAAATTAAACTTGTGGATCCTCGCCATTTATTCTTAGATACAGCGTTAATGTCATGGGAGGAATTACAAATATAAAACATTACTAAGAGATCTGTAAAATCCTTGAAAGTAATAAACTAAAGAAAATTCACCTGTAAAATAACTTCAGGATCATCGTTTTAATTAACCCGTAATCCCCGCCAGGTGACGTAATTACCCACTGTGTTCCTCCCAGATGGTGTCCTAATTAAGGCTTTGTTCGCGCTAAGTCACCGCGTAATAACTTTCTTCTCGCCATAATTGGGATTTTAAGGTCATCCAGGGATCTCATCTCAGCTTGTAATTATTTTTTTTTCTCAGGTGTTCCGCTAATTCTCTGATATTGTTACGCAATAAGTGTAGAGTCTCTCTCTCTCTCTCTCTCTCTCTCTCTCTCTCTCTCTCTCTCTCTCTCTCTCTCTCTCTCTCTCTCTCTCTCTCTCTCTCTCTCTCTCTCTCTCTCTCTCTCTCTCTCTCTCTCTCTCTCTCTCTCTCTCTCTCTCTCTCTCTCTCTCTCTCTCTCGTTATTTTTCTTCCTTCCTTCCTTCCTTCCTTCCTTCCTTTCTTTCTTTCTTTCTTGCTTGCTTGCTTCCTTCCTTCCTTCCTTCCTTCCTTCCTTCCTTCCTTCCTTCCTTTCTTTCTTGCTTTCTTCCATCCTTCTTCCCTTTCTTCCTTCCCTTCTTTTTTTTCTTCTAATATCTATCTATCTATCTATCTATCTATCTATCTATCTATCTATCTATCTATCTATCTATCTATCTATCTATCTATCTATCTATCTATCTATCTATCTATCTATCTATCTATCTATCTATCTATCTATCTATCTATCTATCTATCTATCTATCTATCTATCTATCTATCTATCTATCTATATATATATATATATATATATATATATATATATATATATATATATATATATATATATATATATTCATCTCTATCTATATCTTTTCTTGGAACGTGGCTTCAAAGGAGATTTTCTCATTCTCCTCACAGCATATCACTTTCGTCCTCAAAATACGTATCCACAACTGTCCCCTTTCTCGTAAACTTTTATTTCACTCACCTTACCTGTCTCGCCTCTCCTCCCGCAGGTAACGACGGTGATGATGCCGGTGGAGGTGGGCTGGGCCGCCATGGTACAGTGGGTGGCCGGGGACGCCCTCTGTCGCCTCTTCTCCTTCTTCAGGATCTTCGGCCACTACCTGTCTTCCTTCATCCTCGTCTGCATCTCCATAGACAGGTGAGTACCACTGGGAGGAAGGAGGAAGAAAGGGAAAGAGAAAGGGATTGACGTTTGCTGCAAGATAAGTGGAAGGTTGGAGAATAGCGCGTGGAAGAAGGTAGAATGTAATTAATCAGGAAAAATGAATGAAAAGCAATTGAGAAAGAACGGACGCGAAAGAATAGATAAACAATAGGAGTCAAGTGAGCTAAGATGCGTGGAAGAAGCGGAGGGGATGAACGAAATGATTAATGGTGAAAAATAAAGTGAAGCGCAATAGAGAAAGAACAGACTAGTGTTTATACAGAAGAAATCGAGAGGCGTGAGTATAAAGGAAGGGGAAGGCGAATCGTGGGAAGGTGAAGATTCTATAGGAGGGTAAGAAAATTCGAATTAAGGATAGAAATGCTCAGTGTGAAGATTCTATTGGAGGATAAGAAAATTCGAATTAAGGATAGAAATGCTCAGTGTGAAGATTCTATTGGAGGGTAAGAAAATTCGAATTAAAGATATAAATGCACAGTATGAAGATTCTATTGGAGGATAAGAAAACTCGAATTAAAGATATAAATGCACAGTATGAAGATTCTATTGGAGGGTAAGAAAATTCGAATTAAAGATATAAATGCACAGTATGAAGATTCTATTGGAGGGTAAGAAAACTCGAATTAAGGATAGCAATACACAGTAGAAAGTATCTTATTATAGGCTGTTATGTACTTATGATTAGGTGCAAAAGTATAAAATGTATTGGTTCTAGTTATGAAGGATTATAGGTTGCGGACTACGCGTAAGAATTTGCAGTATATATTTACAGATTAAGGGTATACTATCGACTTTAGATTAAGAGTAAGACAAGGGAGAGAAAGGTGTAGATTTCTGGTAGTTAAATGATAGTAGACAAGAAATACTCGATGGCCAGAGGAAAAATATCTACCCGTGAACCCGAATGGAACAAATGGGACCCAATAAGCATTAAGACATTAGTAAAAGAGATAGGTGAACATTTGGCCGAGAAAGATGGAGACTAAATTTGCTTTGCGAGAAACACGGAGAACTAGTGTGTATCCCTCCTACGTAACGTCTTGACAAATAATTAAGTTTAGTTATATATCCAAGAATCATAGTTTTAGCACGTTGCACCTCGTTCCAACTCCTATTTTGGTATTGTTTATAGTAATGCAGGTAGCTTAGGGGGAAAATTAAAAGGATATAAAAAATAAACCTCGCGATGCCGCCGCTCAACATTATTAATAAATCTTTCTTATCAACACCCGTGAACCAGTAAGTAGTTTCGGAGGAGTTTAGTGGCATTCCTTGAGGCTCGTAGAAAGGGACGGTGGGTAAGGAAAGTTATGAGGGGCGAAGGAATGAAGAAAAAGTTTGTTTGAGAGAGAGAGAGAGAGAGAGAGAGAGAGAGAGAGAGAGAGAGAGAGAGAGAGAGAGAGAGAGAGAGAGAGAGAGAGAGAGAGAGAGAGAGAGAGAGAGAGAGAGCATAAGGAGCTTCCATAGTCTCCCCTCTCAACAAATCATTTTTTTTCCTCCGCGTCATCAGTCTGTACAGCTCATTAGCACCTTTATGATAGGGAGGAAGCCCATAAACTTACCAAACCGTAAATATCATTGTATAAAGCAGAGACCGGATGATGGAAGATATATTTTTTTCATCTTCACGACCCATCCTTCAGAAATTATTATTGTTGACACCTAAGAAAATACCCATTGAAAAAGTGTAAGTTTAATTAGCATAGTAAGCATATTAACTCTGACTACCTGCATACTTATACTTGCACTTGGACAACGAGTTCCCTCGCTTAATTGAGTCCGAAAAGAAAATTCCTTTTTTTTAAGGCTGACTATATTTTTTTAGTTGAGTGTAATATGAGGAAGACTTCCGAGGAGAAAGAGGGAGAGGGAGAGGGAGAGGGAGAGGGAGTGAGAGAGGGAGTGGGAGAGGGAGTGGGAGAGGGAGTGGGAGAGGGAGTGGGAGAGGGAGTTAGAGAGGGAGTTAGAGAGGGAGTTAGAGAGGGAGTAGGAAAGGAAGAGGGAAAGGGAGTGGGAGACGGAGTGGGAGACGGAGTGGGAGACGGAGTGGGAGACGGAGTGGGAGAGGGAGTGGGAGAGGGAGAGGGAGAGGGAGAGGAAGAGGGAGAGGAAGAGGGAGAGGAAGAGGGAGAGGAAGAGAAAATGAGAGAGAGAATGAGAGAGAGAATGAGAGAGAGAGAGAGAGAGAGAGAGAGAGAGAGAGAGAGAGAGAGAAATTGTGTATTTTTCATACCAACTAAATGTTCATGTTCGGGTTAAACAAAGCGTCGTAATGTTGAGTCTCGTTTGTGAAGATATTTTTGTAATCCAAGATATTAAAAAAAGTTAGTTTGTGTGTGCGTGTGTGTGTGTGTGTGTGTGTGACTGTGTGTGTGTGTGTGTGTGTGTGTGTGTGTGTGTGTGTGAGAGAGAGAGAGAGAGAGAGAGAGAGAGAGATGGGTGAGGGATAACGGTGGAGCAATACGGACGCCCGAAGGCTATCAGAAAACAGTCCCTGGCGCCGTGACTTCCAATAAAGGAGGCGCAGGAGGCGGAGGGATCGACGTCGCATTCGTGTGTTTACTCATCTTGGAGTTCTCTTGAGGACGTCACTCCGTTTTCTTTGATGATTCAGAAAACACTTAGGCTGTGGCGTACATATGGAAGACTTTTTTATTTTTTATTACTGCATTGTTGAAACTAAGTATAATTGGTCGATACAATTAGGAACAGAGAGTTAATATATTTGAAGACATGGAGATGTTCCTTAAATACAAGACTAAAGAGTGTTTCCCAAGGCATTTAGTTCTTATTTTTTTACATTTGACGAAGCTATTCCCGAGGCATTCAGTTCTATTTTTAACTTTACATTTCAAGAATCCTAGTTGAAGAGAATTTAAAAAACATCCCCGCAAACAACGGCTCTTACTCAGTGCACGAAAGAAATATTGAAAATGAGCAATTTGAGCTGACAGATGCCTTACTGCATCCGTCTTAAAAGCGTTCAAGTCATAGGAAGGAGAAAACACAGTGGCTTAAAAGTAAACGTATAGGATGATGTATAAGTGAACTGAAACAAACACACTGAGGCATTTATAGTTTTGAAAATATATATGCTACAATATATTACATCTGATGGCATATGAGTATACTAAAAGGAGCTTGTAAGGCTTATCGTCCAAGCTATTAGAGAAAATGAGCTAAACCTTCGACGTATATATACTGTATAAGGCAAGGACGTATACTTAAAGAGGTTGTTAGGTTTCAAAACAAATAGAAAGACAATAAACAGTATGTATTAAGTTTAATGTAGTATGTCATAGCAGTTTAGTGTACGTTGTAGGAGTAAAGAGTAAATTTTATTATTATTTTTTTAAGAGCTTGGCAGTGTTCTAACTAACAATTATTGATCATTGAATATTGTTTTTTATTATTGTTTTTTGATATAGGAGCGTTTTTGAGTCCCGATATTCAGTGCAAAGTTGCGAGCATTATTATAAAATTACATGAAATTATGACGAAAACACCATCAAGGATACAGTATTGTACTTTTATAATTTGAAAGTTGCGTCCTTCGCTTATATTCGTGGTCTTGTTACTGCTGCTGGTGTTGTTTCTATTGCTGTTTACTTTGTTTGTTGATTTGATTGAGTGTGTGTGTGTGTGTGTGTGTGTGTGTGTGTGTGTGTGTGTGTGTGTGTCTGTCTGTCTGTCTGTCTGTCTGTCTGTGTGTGTGTGTGTGTGTGTGTGTGTGTGTGTGTGTGTGTTAAGAGTCCAGTGCATCCAGTCTCAAACAAACGCATGGAAAGCCTCGACTCCTGTGACGGAAAGGGAATAATTAAACGTACGCAAGCATTGCACTATGAAAGGGAGACTCCTGGTAAACAACATTGTACCCACGCTACGCCCGGCGCCTCTCCAACGAATTCTATTGTATTCTCCAAACGCGAAATGGAAAATTGGTTAACCTTCCATTGGGTTTCATTGGCTTTCAAACTTCTTTTTTCATTCTTTACTTTTGAACGTCACACCAAAGCCTTTTTATCAAGCTTCTGTCATTATTTAGTTTTCCTTTTTGCACTACTGAAACCCCAAGCTGCTGGGAAATTTTTGGGTTGAAGTTCTCAATATATTATTTTTGTGTGTGCGGTATTGTTTCCCATTGTGTATGCTTGTTTACTTTGAGGACCAGTTTCAAGTCAGGGCGAGAATATAAAAAAACAAGAATCTTAAAAAAAACCAACAATATAAATTAATAGAAGATCAAGGCCTTCGGGGTCTTTGATGCTTGGAGACCCGGAAAGTTAAGTAAAAGAAGTCTAATTAACGGAGAGAGAGAGAGAGAGAGAGAGAGAGATTAGTATAAAGATGTAATAGTGCTTCAGACATTGGCATTGCGAATGTAGGTCAAGATAATTGCATTAAGAGCTATTTGCTCAAATTGGACAGCCTTGGACGACCCCAGCCCTTTAGTGGCGCAGGCGAATTTCATGTATGGTGACTGCCGTCAGGTCAGCTGCATGGGAGCTTGCTCGGGAGGGCCGCTGGGGGTGTGGACGGCGAGTGAGTGAACCGACGAGCCCCCGGGCGTATTTAGTTAGTAACTGGCTTCCGTGATATATGACTCTTGCTCAGCCCATGCGACCCCCAGGGCTTCACTTGACCGAAGTCGCTTAAGTAAAGACTGACTGAAGATCTGAGCCGTATATGGGCAATCCTCCACCACTTGGCGATGGTTGAAAATTGTCAGGATTCATCTATGGAACTTGAGCCTAGGTCCCCGGGCTCGCCTCGCCCGCACGCAGACCACTCGGACACCGCTTCCTCGTGTGAAAACATGCAGTTATCAATGAGGGAAGGAAATCAGACGAACAAGTCACTATGTAATAGCGTAAACGATGGAACATAAAACTGAGCAAGTGAAGGAAGGAATCCCTGCGTAAATATTAGAGTAGATATGGCTTGAGTTACAATTTATTCGATAGAGTATATACTCAAAAGGGTCTGATACACCTCGTTAAAAAGGTGAACAAAAAGAAAAAAATGTAAAGAAAGCGCAAAAGCTAGGAGACTGAGAGAAATATATAGACAAATAATCTAAAAATTTTCAAACTATATTTTTTCCTATGATTAGAAATGAGATAATTTTTGTTGTTGTTGTTGTTGTTAAAGGTCAGCAGTTAACTTTGCATTGCTTCGAGCAGACAGCAGCATAATTAGTAAAATGGGCTTCTTTGATGCTATTTTTATAACGTAAAGCTTAAACCTGACGAAGCACAGGTAGCCGTTCAAATATGTTCTACATTTGTAAATTCTAAAACAACATTATAATATGGTCACCTACACACACACACACACAAAAAATTTGATTCATCTGGTGCCACCTGACTTTACACATATTTTTGCACGTATTACACGTATTTTTAACTACCTGATGTAATGAGTGAATGACTGACTCGCTGACATGGTGTCTGAGCAGGAGTGAAAAAGAATGAGTTAGTTGTGTTGTTGGCTTTCTTTTGAAGGATATAAAAACGCCAAAGAAAAGAGTAATGAGAGGAGTGCTTGAGTGAGTGAATGAAAGAGGGTGTGAATTCATCAATCTGACAAAAAATACAAATAGAATAGTGGAAGACAACATGCATGAGTTATTTTATTAAAACAATATGTGTGATGAATATTAGTCAATATTAAAAAAAAACAGGATATTAGAAAAAAGTCAGCGGAAATTGGAGTTAAAGCCTTAATTAACTGAATGGATTTAAATAGTGATGGATGTGAGAACGAATGGCTGAATGAATGACGCTCGTTTTCCGTGAATGTTGCATCAGTGATGTTTCGCCCACGCCGGCCAATCTAATTAAGCAGCTGTTTGTACGGCCAGCGCCACGCGGATACGCGGCGCCTGCATCGCTGACCCCGAAACGATTCCATTTTGATTGTTCGTAAAAAAGGTACGTCGACTGTACCGATGTCAAAATCATATTTTGTAGTTTTATATTTTGACTTCCTTTTTCGTTTTATTTGCAAACTATATACATTTTTAGGTGATCCATATGGCCACGTGTTTTTTTCTCGCTTCACTACTGTGTTATCGATGTGCTGTTCCTTTTTTTTTTCCCTTACACTGCGTCCTTAGTCGTCGCCTAATTGTCCGCCTGAACGCTTCATTATCTCTACATAAACATTTTTGTTAAACATTTTTCTTCCAGCTCCATATTTTTTTAACTTTTTTTTATTTGAGGAACGTCGTCTCATATTAATTTTGTTATACCCTTTCACTGAAAAACGGAAAATACATTTTTTCTCTTACAATGTGCTCTAAGCGTTCTGAATATTTTAATTATTACTACTCATAGCATATACGCCTCCGTGGTCTGGTGGTCAGAGTGCCTAGCTGCCACTCCGGGTTCGAATTCCGGCCCTGGCAGTCGGCGCCCAGCTCACCCTGCTGTTTATCCTCCCATTTAGGCTGGTCGATAAATGGGTACCTGGGGAAACCTGGGGAAGGTAAACGGTGGCAATCCAGGAATTCACATCTGCCCGTGTCCCGGGGTAACTAGTTCTTACCTACCACAGACTCAAAGGGCCAACGGATCGGAGATGAGCACCGTATGCACGCGCAGCTATATAGCGTATGCATCCACCTTTACCTATATAGTATAACGAATTTATATATATATATATATATATATATATATATATATATATATATATATATATATATATATATATATATATATATATATATATATATATATACGTTGATATAATTGCTCTGGATCCGTGTTGATTTTGGTGTTTTTATACTCAGTACATATTTTTCAATATTTTTTTGTTTGTCGGAAACCACAGACTCCATAATATAAACCAGCAGGGGCCCACGTCGCTGGAGGTTAAGCACCTGTCTTTTTTAGCGGCAATGGAATCACCTGTAATGGGGGCGTTTAAGTCGCAATCGTGAGGTCTTCATTGGAACGACTATGTGTCAAGACAGTGCCTACTCCTTGAGTCCGATTTAAGGCCTTTTATCTTCATATTCCGTGAACATCAACTTCGGCCATCTGGGCACATATTACGCTACTGTGAAGTGGACCCTGCTCGCCGGGTTGTTCTAAGAACTTGGTGAGGACTCTTGGGATCCACTGACAAAGCTTTTGTTTCTATTTGAGAGAGACAACCCTGACTTTAGGACGTCGAGGGGGCGCCCGCAATCTCGTGTTTCAAGCAAATCGATGTATCATGCCTGAAGCTACTTAGAATAGATACCAGGCCTATTTGAGGACTTTAACGGCGGAACCCCCAGGAATCGATTTGTTGGTTGGGTGAGGCTACTTACACCTCTGGCGTACGCTGACATTTGATGATGATAATGATGATAATGCAAGTAACGTTTCTCCTTGGAAGTGGTTCGAGGAGGGCAATGAGCGTCGCATATTTGTGGCCACTATCTGAAAAATGGGACAACAGTAAAAGGAAAGACACGGGGGTTCATGAACTTGGCCCAGTAAGTTCTGGTTTCCTGGGTACAGTGTGGTAAATTTTGAGTTTGGGTGTACCGTCCCTTATTCTTAGCATTGCGATAGCATTAAAGTTTCTTGGTCTATTTGTTTACTTCAGGTCTGGCGGCTTGCATTAGTCCAGTGGTTCCCAACCTTTTTTTTCAGGGGACCCCATTCATGCACCTCTAGACATTTTTTCAGGCGACCCCATTCATGCACCTCTAGACATTTTTTCAGGCGACCCCAATCATGCACCTCTAGACATTTTTTCAGGCGACCCCAATCATGCACCTCTAGACATTTTTTCAGGCGACCCCATTCATGTACCTCTAGACATTTTTTCAGGCGACCCCATTCATGTACCTCTAGACATTTTTTCAGGCGACCCCAATCATGCACCTCTAGACATGACCGCGACCCCACTGGTTTAGTTGTATATGTGTTATTATAACATAATAACACCATTTTGACATTTTGAGGTCTTGGTAACCCCTGGAAAAGCGCTTGGCGACCCCATGGTTGGGAAAGGGGGCATTAGTCTTTTCTTGTCAAGTGTTCTTTGACAGATAAGCATTTATCGTAAACGTGAACTCCACCATCAGGTCAGAGGATATTTATCGTAAACGTGAACTCCACTTTAAGGTCAGAGGACATTTATCGCAAACGTAAATTCCACTTCAGGTCAGCGGAGTAAAAGCTAGGAAAACCTCCATCATTGGACGCGTGTGTATGGGGGGGTGGGGGGTGGAGGGGACAACAATGTGCCAGAGGATGCAGTGCTGCCGCCTTCAAGCCGTGAGCCGTGAGCAATGTGCAGTGTTGTGCTTCACGCGGCCCAGGCGCTGACCCCTGAAAGCTCTTAGTGCTGGCTGTCGGTCTTTACACAGCACACAAAACGGACTTCCTGCTGTCCTCTCTGCCGCTCTTAGCAAAAAATAACCAAAGTCTCGAATTCTTTTTCCTTCCAGTATGAAGTTAGCGGGGCTATATGCATCCCTCCATATAAGCTCCTTTTTTATCTTTTTCCTTCCGACCAGTTTTAAACATTCCTTCAGAGTCCTCCTTTTCTAAATCATCCTTGGCCACTTTATGCTTTATAATTATAACTGTCACACGTAAAAGCTTTTCTTACGAGATTTTTCATGCTAAAAATTGTGTGTATGGGGTTATAGGCTTGTGTGTGTGTGTGTGTGTGTGTGTGACTGTGTGTGTGTGTGTGTGTGTGTGTGTGTGTGTGTGTGTGTGTGTGTGTGTGTGTGTGTGTGTGTGTGTGTGTGTTTCAGCCTGAGCAACGTAAAGTGTTGTGCCGTAGTCAGGCGGGTGTTTTCCTATCACGTGTTTAGTCGATCAGTTTGTGGTCCTTTAAAGGGTGAGTGGCGAGGCCGCGGCTGGAGCTTACTTGATAAAACCTGTAACTTAATTTGAGCGTTCTTTTTTTCTTCTTTGCATCTTCTTCAGTATTCTATTAGGGAGTTTTGCGTTGCGGATATTTTCCTTGTTTTTATTTTCCTCTTTGTGCATGCCCTTTGACGTAAAAAAAAAAAAATCACGGCAGAAAAATGGTGTGGATACAGTTTGAGCTCGTGGGCGGCGCGCTTCAAGAAGAATGAGGAAATGACTGAATGAATTTCCAATT
The DNA here is from genome assembly GCF_024679095.1 of Eriocheir sinensis. Lineage (NCBI taxonomy): Eukaryota > Metazoa > Arthropoda > Malacostraca > Decapoda > Varunidae > Eriocheir > Eriocheir sinensis. The sequence continues at coordinate 11,031,401 of NC_066534.1, read as the reverse complement.
GTTTTTTAATATTTACTTCCGGTATTGTCCACTTTTGGGAAACAGTGCTTTGACATTTTTTTGTTTGTTTGTTTTTAGGCCTTGATTGCATCCCATACTGTATGATATAGTAGAATGAATGATGGTACAACTGATTTTCATTAGCTAGTTTTATATAATTTTCGTGCCCACAGCGCCAGTTGACTTTTCTTGTGGCGTCTGGTGGACGGAATTTTTTTTACAGTGTCTTGATTTATGACTTGTTTGGCCCATGCTGTCCAACGGCGCTTATCTTAACCACAATCACTGAAGTTAGGGTTCGTTAATGATCTGGGCAGCTTGCTGGTTATCTTCGTCTCGTATATATCTTTTTATAGATGTTTCTCTTGTCATTTTCAGTCACATATTATTCATCTATCTTGCATCAGTCTCCATTGTCATACATTTAGGCACCTTGCATAAATATAAACCATTTCATATCTCACGCTTCTCCATTTTTCCTCACCTGTAGCTTTTCCTTCCAAAAAACGACTCACACAAGCAGTTCAGTGATGCGCGGGACCAATGCGAGTAAAAAGATTCTTTCCATCAACGTTAGTTTCGCGGTAAATGAGCACATTATATTATCTTGTCGTGCCTCGCCGCCACAGCTCCATGCCGAGGCGCGGAACGTGAATGTGTCGGTGCGGTGAGTCGGACTCGGCTGCTCGACGCCTCACGTTTAGGGTTCATAGCGGACTGATGGTAAATGAAGGTAGCCAAAGGGGATATTCAGGATTACCATCTCCCAGGGTTATGATTTAGGGTCTTTTTATTATCATGCTTACTACATGTTTTTCTCTGTTTATCGGTGTTTATCTCTCGGTGTCATTCTGCCTGACTGTCTGTGTGTATATATGTCATTCCTCCTTTCCCATGCTTCCTCCCAGTCCTCCCCCTCCCCCCACCTCTCTCTCTCTCTCTCTCTCTCTCTCTCTCTCTCTCTCTCTCTCTCTCTCTCTCTCTCTCTCTCTCTCTCTCTCTCAACACGCACATATACACACTCCTCATCCCCCCCCCCCCCCGTACAGACACACAGGCTTCTCGGAACAAGTGAACATAAGCCTCCTCGGGCCGTTCACTGCGGCGGCTGATGGCGGAGATATCCTGCCCTCGCTTCCTGGTATATAAATAGTGTGAGTGTAAATATTTCCCGAGGTGGAGGAGCGGCTTTGTCGGGAATGATGGCTGATATTTTTTGCTATTATTGTTGTTATTATTATTATTATTATTATTATTATTATTATTATTATTATTATTATTATTATTATTATTATTATTATTATTATTATTATTATTATTATTATTATTATTATTATTATTATTATTATTATTACCATTAACTACTACTACTATTACTACATATACTATTTCTACCATCACTGCTACTATTACTACTACCACTACTACTTTCACCATTAATAATAGTAATAATAATAATAATAATAATAATAATAATAATAGTAATACTAACAATAGTAATAGTAATAGTTGTGGCAGTACGGGGATAATTTCTACGTGTTTTGCCCTTTTTTTTTTTTTTCCTGATGGCCCAAAGGCTTCTCCAGGTGGGGCCTGATGGTCGGCCCAGGCGAGTGATTATAGTGGCGCCATCTTGCATTGGCTCATGCTGCCCCCCGGAACTCGTACTTGATTCGCTTGGACGGCTTCCTCTAGAGTCCGGGTTGATGGGTGGTCTTCAGGACAGCATGTGGGTAGTTTTAAGCCACTCGGCGGTGACCGAAAAATCCAAGTGGTAGCGTGAGGATTCGAACCCGCGTCGTCCATCACGCGGCGAATGTGGGTCCAGTACGCTATCACTTCGGCCACCGCCTTGTTAGCAAGAAAAACATACTTCTTATTATTTATGTTTCCTTAGATTTTTGTTTGTTTGTTTGTTTTTTGTTCTCCGTGCTACAATTTTTGCATCTTAGCCTCTTTCCTTTTCTTATCTTCTCTACAAAGAAATAATACAACAACAACAAACTTTTTTTTCATTATTGTTTCCTTTTTTTTTTACGCCCTTGCACTGTCTCCTCTGCTGTAAAAAAAAATGTACAGAAAACATGTTTGGCGGAGAAAAGGTCGTTCACTCTCATGTGTGGGTTGGTATTTGCCTTTTGAAGCAGGAATGGCTTGAGAGGGCGAATGACTGGATTGGATGAATATGAAAAGAAGAAAGAGTTTAGTGTCTTCAGCATCATTTCTCATATTCCTGGCGCGATGTGTCAGACAGATGACTTAGAGGATAATAGTAGATAATAGTAGTAGCAGTGGCAGCGTCTCTGTGGTGCAGTATTTAGCTTGCCTAACTAGGAATCTGTGGGCCGGGGTTTGAATCCCGGCTTGGGCAGTCCGCTCGTAGCCCACCCAGCTTCTCATCCTTCCTTTCGGGATGGTCATTAAATGTGTACTTGGGGAAACCTTGGAAGATAAACTGTGGTAACCTGGGTGTTGCGCTGCCCCTCTGTCCCGGGTTTTCGCCCACCAGTGTCAAAGGCCAATGGTACACAGATGAAGACCTCTGCCACGCGTAGCAGCGAGTATACCGTATGCTCCCAACTTTACTAGTATGAAGCAATAGTAGCAGAAGTAATGATAGTGATATTATTATCGTGTCCTAGCTAAAAGTTATATCCCGTTTTTTTGTTGTTGTTGTTGCTGTTGGAAGGAAAACATTCTTCTCATATTCCGGAGTTTTTCTCATTTTCCACACAGTTTTTTTTACATTGCGTCTTTCTTTTTCTTTTACTCTTAGGCACCTCTACTTGTAAATGATAAAAAATGACAGAAAATATGTATAGAAAACATGCAGCTACGAAAAATAGTATTTCTGAAAGGTGAAAGTCGTGTCGTTCAGTATTATGTGTGGGTTGGAATTTGCTTTTCGAAGCCGGAATATCGTGAGAGGAAAAACTCGTATAGAACTTAACATTCGAAGAGATGAAGGCGTGAAGACAGTGTTCAACTCTTGCATTAATTGGTTAAGATGAATACGAAAAGACGAAACGGAGAGGATAGTCTAGTATGTGCAGCATCAGTTCATAGAGATGAGAAAATGAAGACATTGTTCAGCTCTCGCATTGGTATGACTTGGTTAGGATGAGAACGAAAAGACGGAGAGGAGAAGAAAGTCGTGTCTTCAGCATCAATTAGAAGAGGACAATGTTCAACTCTCGAATCAATATAACGTCCTGATTAGGAAGAATACAAAAAACACGAGAAGGAGAAAAATCGCGTCTTCACATGAGTTTAAAGAGATGAAAGTGTGAAGACAATGTTCAACTGTCGCTTTAAGGTGACGATTTGGTGGGGATAAGTACGAAAAAACGGAAAAAGATAGTCAAGTGCACCGTTGCCAGATCATCGTACTCAGAGCATAGTATTTACCGGTTTCTGACGCCTAACTATTGCCGAGAAACATAAAAAATTAACTATTTTAACGATATATATAAATGAATCTTGTTAATTGGGACCAGGAGACAGATTTAGGGTCGGAAGTCGGTAAATATTAGAGGCTGAGTACGACAGTCTGGCAACGTTGGTCAAGTGTGTGCAACATCACTTCTCGTATTCCTGGCGTGCCGTGGCGGACAAAGGACGAAGAGGTCGGCCTGAGAGCGGCGTGAAGGGCTCCAGCCACTCCCATTGAGTCTTCGGGGTGTATATTCGTATTCTGTGTGCGTCTTGTGGCTCCGATGGGAATACGTGGTCCCCGGGCATCATTTCTCTGCACCCTCTCCTAAATGTCTCAAACTGGAGAAATGGAAGGTGTGGCTTAGCGAAGGGGGGTGACTAAAGGGGTCCCGGCCATGCTGAGCGAAAAAAAACGTATTTGTCCGATTTTAAATATATTCGTCAAAAAATACCCTTAGTCGCCTCCCTTAGCCAGACGTGGCGTGCCCTGAAGTGAAAGCATATAAGGAAGTGGAAAGGAATGGAGTGAAGGAAAGTGCAGTGGAATGATGAATAAAATGAGCTGGAGTTGAGTGGAACGGTTGGAATGGAATGAATGAAATGATTAGACTATGAAAATAAATATGAAAAGGTTTGTATTGAGATATGTTGTGTTAATGAATATAAGAAAATTAATATATGACAGTATAGATGATTGTTACTATATTGATTAGATGGGATAAATGTGCAGTGTGTGAAGAAAGGTGAAAGGCAGGGTGAGGACAGTGAAGAGAAGGAATGAAAAATGATATGAATGGTATATGAAAAAGTATGATGTATGGAATGTGCTGGGGTAGAATGGAAGGCATGAAATTAAACGTAAGAAATAATTACTAGAGAAAAATAAGGAAACGACTGAACTGAGAAATGCCACAATAATGTACATACTGAAATGATAAAAAAAAATGTATAAAAGTGAAAATATAGATGACTTACCTTGTTTGATGGACAGGAAAAAAGTGCATCATATGGAAAGGGGACAGGTTGAAGAAAATTAATAGGAAATGATGATGTGAGTATATATGACTGTGTTGATAAGGCTCGGGGGAAAAAAAGATTACCTAGAAAGATGAAAAAAGAAATAACAATAGTGGTAAAGTGGAGGTCTTTTATCTTTGTGTGTGTCTTTGTGTGTGTGTTTGTGCGTGTATATATGTTTTTTTTTTCTTTTTACACCAAAGGAGACAGCACAAGGGCACAAAAAAAGGAAACAACAATAAAAAAAGCCCGCTACTCGCTGCTCCTGTAAAGAATCCAAAGAGGTGGCCGAAAGAGCAGTCAATTACGTGTGTGTGTGTGTGTGTGTGTGTGTGTGTGTGTGTGTGTGTGTGTGTGTGTGTGTGTGTGTGTGTTATTTGTATGCTTTTGTTTGCGTGTTCTTGCTGTCCCCATAGTTGTTTTATATCCATTGTCATTCTACTGGTTACGAAGAACGAATCAGCGAAACAGTTAAACTTTTTTCTTAAAAAGATAAATTTGGTGTGTTTTTTTTTTTTTTTTGGGGGGAATACCGTTGTTGATTATATCACTCAGAGCATAGTATTTACCGGTTTCTGGCCCCTTAGTATTGCCAAAAAACAAGAGGAATTAACTATGTTTAATGATAAATATAGATGAATCTCGTTATTGGGGAGCCAGAAGACAGATTTTGGGTCGGATGTCGGTAAATATAAGAGGCTGCGTACGACAATATGGCAACATTGATGGAGGCTTCTCACTTTTTACTTATCTAACTTATTTTCTCTGGCTGATATATATATATTTTTGGGGGGTGGGGACGGTGAAGAAATAACTGAATATACGTATACAAATCCCCTCCACAACTAAACCACTATCTTCCTCTATTCTCCTTTCCGTGGGGAGTGTGCGCAGACTTTCCCAGTTTTTTTTTTTTTTTTTTTTTTTACAACAGAGGAGCCAGTTCAAGGACATAAAAAAAGGTAACAAATGTGAAGAAAAGCCCGCTACTCACTGCTCCTATAAAGAGTTAGAAGAGTAGCCGAAAGATAGGTCAGTTTCGGGAGGAGGGTAGTCTAAAATGGCTTTACTGGTGGGGCTGTTTCATTCCCGGAGCGTTATTTCCCTTTGTGTGAACCAACTTTGTTTTCAGCTTCGTCGTAACGCGTGCAAACAAATCCACTTTCGTTGTCATCTCCAGGTGGACGTTAACGTGTTTCCTCCACGCGAAGAAACGTTGTGCCTGGCTATCACACGTTTGTTAGAATACGGAAAGAGAGAGAGAGAGAGAGAGAGAGAGAGAGAGAGAGAGAGAGAGAGAGAGAGAGAGAGAGAGAGAGAGAGAGAGAGAGAGAGAGAGAGAATTAAAAAGCAAGTAAACAAAGAAATATATTAAGAAAAAGAAAGAAAAAAAGAAAACAAGAGAGGGAGATAGAAGGATAGAAAGTAAGAATAAAAAAGAGAGAAAGAAAGAAAAAAAAAGAAAAAAGAAATAAAGAAAGACGAAAGGAAGAAAAGAAAGAGAGAAAGAAAGAAGGAAATAAATAAAAAGAAAGAGGAAAAGAAAGAAAAAAAGAAAGAAAGGAAAAACGAAGTAAGAATGGGAGAAGGAAAAAAAGAAAGGAAATGGCAGAAAGAAAAGAAAAGAAAAGAAAAGAAAAGAAATGAAAAAACAAAAAATGAAAGAAAGAAAAAAAGAAAACGAGAGAAAGAAGGAAATTAATAAAAAAGAAAGAAGAAAAAGAATGACAGAGAGAGAGAGAGAGAGAGAGAGAGAGAGAGAGAGAGAGAGAGAGAGAGAGAGAGAGAGAAACCATCCGCGTACCGTTGGGAAAGTCATGAAAAGTGTTTACGTCCCGGTCCACTTGACAAACCAACGCACGTCCGGGTGTCTCTCTCTCTCTCTCTCTCTCTCTCTCTCTCTCTCTCTCTCTCTCTCTCTCTCTCTCTCTCTCTTCTTGTTTTTTCATTTTATTCCTACATTCTATCCTTCTGTCTCTCTCCCTCGTTTTCTTTTTCTTTCTTTCTTTCTTAATTTCTTTTTTTTTATAATTTATTTCCTTTCCTTCTTTCTATCTCGTTTTCTTTCCTTCTCTCTCTCTCTCTCTCTCTCTCTCTCTCTCTCTCTCTCTCTCTCTCTCTCTCTCTCTCTCTCTCTCTCTCCCCACACACACACACACACTGTAATGGGGACCTTTGATAGAATAAAGCTTTTTTTTACTGGCGTATATCGTACAAATATACTTTTTTGGTTTAGTTGTTTGCATAATTTTTGGCTCTAATGAAAAATATCCCACTTTTTTTTTTCACATTTCCATACAGGTTGCAAAGTAAACTCTCAAATTACCGTGACGGATCACTGGTTTATTTTTTTTTCACACACACACACACACACACACACACACACACACACACACACACACACACACACACACACACACACACACACACACCTGTTGATAATCGCTCACAACTTTCCATTTCTTGATTAGATTTACCTGTCAGCTCCGTTCAGCACCACCCTTGAACACTCTCATTTTCACCTTTATTCCATGCAGCTTTCCCTCACTTCCGCCTTCCTCCCTCACTCGCCCGCACTCCTGCATTCAAGTCGTCTTCCCTCTCTCAGTCACTGCACGCATTTACTTTCGCTTTCTGCGTCGGTTTAATCATTAAGCATCCACGCGCTTACTTAACACACACACACACACACACACACACACACATACACACTAACACATATACATGCATTAGGTTTACTTTTTCTCCCTCGAAGACGTGAACCCACCGCTAAGGAGTACGTGGAGTATTTGTTTAATCGCTCGTAAACTAGAATCGGAAGGTGACTTAATTAAAATGCATAAGGTTTAACACTGCGCGTAAAAAGTAAAACCGCAAGAGGAAAACGTGCAAGATGTAAATGAATGTAAATTGTTAAGTGTTCAGATATTTCACACATAGTTTATTTTTAGCGTCGAGCTCGATAGAGAAGCATGAATATTATATGGAAAGAATCCCAGTATTATATTTTACAGGTGTGTGTGTGTGTGTGTGTGTGTGTGTGTGTGTGTGTGTGTGTGTGTGTGTGTGTGTGTGTGTGTGAAATAAAAATAACAATAAACAAGTGATCTGTCGCGGTAATTTGAGTCATGAAACCTTCAAAAGAATATTATTTTTTTAGTCTGTCCGGATATACACAAACACCAAACACAACATAAACATCTTAAGGCGATCGGCGTGGACAGCATAAATAATGGCACTGAAAGTCTAGATAGAGCATCGTTCAGGTTTACATTTTACCTTGAAAGCCACCAAGGGAAGATGACTTCGTTTACATTCCTATTAAATCCAGACTTTCCACAGGAGACACGAAGCTTTGGTCGGAGAATGGTTGTGTTCAAATTACCATATTACATTCTGCTAGATTTCTTTTCCCTATGAATCTTAAATCAAGGGAAAATTACTTCGTTTACATTCTTATTAAATACAGACTTTCCACATGAGACACGAAGCTTCTGGTTGGAGGAAGGTAGTGTTCAAATTTCCATATTACATTCTGCTAGTTTCCTCTTACCTTTGAGTCATACATTAAAAATAAATCGCTTTAAAATTGCTCTCCAGCGTCAATATTTCTTTCTCGCAATCGAAAGATCCGCGAAAAAAAAAAAAAAAGGAAATCCTAGACAATAACAAAGAAAGGTGGAGAGAAAATAAGAAAGTTGGTGCAAATATCACAGTTCTTCTGGATCGAGTTCTCTTCCTTATCGCTCGAGAGAAAACTTTATAATTCATTCCGTTCCGTCGGTTTAAAAAAAAATCATCATATACCCTTTCAATATTTGTCTAACTGTGTATGAGCGCGCATGTTTTTTTCTGTGGTTTTGTGTAGGTGTGGGTGTGCGGGTAGGGATGGGGGTGCGGATGGGTTGGTAAGGGGGGGGGGGGTTACTGTGTTGTGTGGGTTTGAGTGTGGGGTGGTGGGTGGATGGCTGTGTGTGTGTGTGTGTGTGTGTGTGTGTGTGTGTGTGTGTGTGTGTGTGTGTGTGTGTGTGTGTGTTCTTTCTCCCTCAGCCCACTTGTTCTAAAGTGGACGGACCGAGGTGGATGGGGGGCAGGAAGGAGCCCCGACGAAGGCCCGTCGCCACAAACAAACGAAAACAACACATGAAAGATACTGAACCACAATGTTGCCATTACAATAGCGTCAATTTGCGCCTGTCAATACCTCAAAGAGAGAGAGAGAGAGAGAGAGAGAGAGAGAGAGAGAGAGATTTACATAGATTTACATAGAATATCAGACCACACAGACCCCATGGTCCAGACTTGGTGGTCTGTCCTTAAACCTAAGTGATTTTACATTAATCAGAAGACTCCAAAACGTTGCATTTCTACTCTAGTTGATATTAAGTTGAAGGAAGTGACGGTCGAGCTTATTTTTGAAGGAGTCAATCATGTTACACTGGACCACTGATGGTGGAAGCTTATTCCATTCTCGCACTACAACGTTGGTGAAGAAAAATTTGGTGCAGTCTGAATTTACTTGTCTACATCTGAGTTTTACGCCATTGTTCCTCGTGCGCAGAGTGTCATCGATCATAAACAATGTTCATCTGTCTACATTCGTGAAACCATTAAGCATTTTAAAACATTCGATTAGTTTTCCTCGGAGGCGACGTTTCTCAAGAGTGAACATGTTAAGGGTAGAAAGCCTTTCTTCGTAGGATTTGTTGCGCAAGGAAGGGATCATTTTCGTTGCCCGACGCTGAACACCTTCTGATTTAGCAATATCCTTTGCATGGTGGGGGGACCAAAACTGTACCGCATATTCCAAGTGGGGTCTGACTAAACTGTTGTAGAGCGGGAGTATTACATCTTTATTCTTGAATACAAAGTTTCTTTTAATGAAGCCCGACATTCTGTTCGCTTTATTTGCTGCATCGATGCATTGCTGTGAGAATTTGAGGTTTGACGCGATTTTGACCCCCAAGTCTTTGACGCATTGAACGCTTTTGAGTTTAACGCCGCGCATTTCGTATTCGAACTTCTTATTCCTCGTTCCAACTTGAAGGACCTGGCACTTGTCTACGTTAAAGGGCATCTCCCATCTATCCGACCAAGCTGAAATTTTGTGCAAATCCTCTTGGGCTTTGCCTGTCTTCGTCAGTGAGAACCGAGTTACCAATCTTTGTGTCGTCTGCAAATTTACTAATGCGGTTATTGAGTCCAACATCCACGTCGTTGATGTAAATAATGAAGAGCACTGGGCCAAGGACCGAGCCCTGATGGACGCCACTAGTGACAGGCGCCCACTCTGAGTTAAATCCGTCAATCACTACTCTTTGTTGTCTGTTGCTCAACCTATTCGCTATCCATTGTTTTTATTGACCGTCAATACCTATTTGCTTTAATTTGTAAAGTAATTTATGATGCAGGACTTTATCAAACGCTTTCTGGAAATCAAGATAGACTACGTCCAGTGATTTGGTTACGTCATAAACAGTGAAGAGGTCGTTATAAAAGGTTAATAGGTTTGATAGGCAGGATCTTTTGTTTCGGAAGCCATGTTGTGAGTCCCCAATCAATGAGTGGCTTTCAAGGTAACTCACAATTTTGTCTCTAATTATGCCCTCAAGTAGCTTACCTACAACCGAAGTTAGACTAATGGGCCTGTAATTACCTGGTACTTTTTTGTCTCCTTTCTTGAAAATCGGTGTCACGTTAGCCTTTTTCCAATCTGAAGGGACGATGCCTTGTCGCAAGGACATATTGAATACGGTTGTGAGGGAGGAGAGTATTTCGCTCTTTGTTTCTTTCAGCAGAGTTGGATATACTTTGTCAGGTCCAGGACTTTTATTTGTTTTAAGTAAATGGAGAGTTAAGTAAATGGAGAGAGAGAGAGAGAGATTTACATAGAAAATCAGACCACACAGACCCCGTGGGTTAGACTAGGTGGTCTGTCCTTAAACCTAAGTGATTTTATATTTATTAGATAGCTCAAAACTTTGCATTTCTATTCTAGTTAATATTAAATTGAAGGAAGTGTCGGTCGAGCTTGTTTTTAAAGGAGTCAATCGTGTTACACTGGACCACTGAAGGTGGGAGCTTATTTCATTCTCGCACTACAACGTTGGCGAAGAAAAATTTGGTTCAGTCTGAACTCACTCGTCTACATTTAAGTTTTGTGCCATTATTCCTCGTTCGCAAAGTTTCATCGATCATAAACAATTTTGATTTGTCCACATTCGTGAATCCTTAAATATTTTAAAACATTCGATCACTTTTCCTCGGAGGCGACGTTTCTCAAGAGAGAACATGTTAAAGGTGGAAAGCCTCTCGTCGCAGGGTTTTGTGCGCAAGGAAGGGATCATTTTTGTTGCCCGACGTTGAACACCTTCTAATTTAGCAATGTCCTTTTTTATGGTGGGGAGACCAAAACTGTACCGCATATTCCAAGTGGGGTCTGACTAAAATATTGTAGAGCGGAAGTATAACTTTTTTATTTATTTATGAATAAAAAGTTTTTTTTAATGAAGCCCAACATTCTGTTCGCTTTATTTGCTGCATCGGTGCATTGCTGTGAGAATTTGAGGTTTGATGCGATTTTGAGACCCAGGTCCTTGACGCATTAAACGCTTTTGACTTTGACGCCGCGCATTTCGTAATCGAACTTCTTATATCTTGTTCCAACTTGAGGGACCTGGCACTTATCTACGTTAAAGGGCATCTCCCATCTATCAGACCAAGCTGAAACTTTATGGAAATCCTCTTGGAGGCTGTGTCCGTCTTTGTCAGTGAGAACCGAGTTACCAATCTTTGTGTCGTCTGCAAATTTACTAATGAGTATATTGATTCCAACATCCACATCGTTGATGTAAATAATGAACAGCACTGGGTCAAGAACCGAGCCCTGAGGGACGCCACTAGTGACAGGCGTTAAATCCGTCGACACACACACACACACACACACACACACACACACACACACACACACACACACACACATTGACCTGCTGATTAATAGGTTGCGTGTGACACCTTACCTATATGACCTAATACTACGAGAGAGAGAGAGAGAGAGAGAAACGGTAAGCAGAATATTTCAAAGCCTTGCCGCGCAGTAACTCATTTCCAAACAGTTGTTCATTCATAAAAAAAAAGCTGCAAACGATAATTAACAGACGGCAGCGAGGAAGAGCTTTGCAAAGACAACGCAGCGGCCGTGTGTGCCAGGGTGTTACTGATCTCAAAAACGGTGTGTGTGTGTGTGTGTGTGTGTGTGTGTGTGTGTGTGTGTGTGTGTACAACCGATACCCCGTTGTGTTGTTATTCTTAGTACCTTCAGTATAGTATTAAATATCGTTAGTTATCATTACACACTCATTCCCACCATGGCGACGCACACCAATTCATCTGTAAAAGTGAAAAGAAATTTACTGTTTTTCCTCGAAACCAAAAACCAGCCAGCCAGCAAGTCAGCCAGTCCCCGCCCCGCCTCCAGGGAGAGATTAATGATCCCGTGTGTGTGTGTGTGTGTGTGTGTGTGTGTGTGTGTGTGTGTGTGTGTGTGTGTGTGTGTGTGTGTGTGTGTGTGTGTGTGTGTGTGTGTGCGCCTCTCTCTCTCTCTCTCTCTCTCTCTCTCTCTCTCTCTCTCTCTCTCTCTCTCTCTCTCTCTCTCTCTCTCTCTCTCTCTCTCTCTCTCTCTCTCTCTCTTCACTGTTTATGACGTAACCAAATCACTGGACGTAGTCTATCCTGATTTCCAGAAAGCGTTTGATAAAGTCCCGCATCATAAATTACTTTACAAATTAAAGCAAATAGGTATTGACGGTCAAGTAAACCAATGGATCGCGAATTGGTTGAGCAACAGACAACAAAGAGTAGTGATTGACGGATTTAACTCAGAGTGGGCGCCTGTCACTAGTGGCGTCCCTCAGGGCTCGGTCCTTGGCCCAGTGCTCTTCATTATATACATCAACGACGTGGATGTTGGACTCAATAACCGCATTAGTAAATTTGCAGACGACACAAAGATTGGTAACTCGGTTCTGACTGACGAAGACAGGCAAAGCCTCCAAGAGGATTTGCACAAAATTTCAACTTGGTCGGAGATGGGAGATGCCCTTTAACGTAGACAAGTGCCAGGTCCTTCAAATTGGAACGAGGAATAAGAAGTTCGAATACGAAATGCGCGGCGTTAAACTCAAAAGCGTTCAATGCGTCAAGGACTTGGGGATCAAAATCGCGTCAAACCTCAAATTCTCACAGCAATGCATCGATGCAGCAAATAAAGCGAACAGAATGTTGGGCTTCATTAAAAGAAACTTTGTATTCAAGAATAAAGATGTAATACTCCCGCTCTACAACAGTTTAGTCAGACCCCACTTGGAATATGCGGTACAGTTTTGGTCTCCCCACCATGCAAAGGATATTGCTAAATTAGAAGGTGTTCAGCGTCGGGCAACGAAAATGATCCCTTCCTTGCGCAACAAATCCTACGAAGAAAGGCTTTCTACCCTTAACATGTTCTCTCTTGAGAAACGTCGCCTCCGAGGAAAACTGATCGAATGTTTTAAAATACTTAATGGTTTCACGAATGTAGACAGATCAACATTGTTTATGATCGATGACACTTTGCGCACGAGGAACAATGGCGTAAAACTCAGATGTAGACAAGGAAATTCAGACGGCACCAAATTTTTCTTCACCAACGTTGTAGTGCGAGAATGGAATAAGCTTCCACCATCAGTGGTCCAGTGTAACACGATTGACTCCTTCAAAAATAAGCTCGACCGTCACTTCCTTCAACTTAATATCAACTAGAGTAGAAATGCAACGTTTTGGAGTCTTCTGATTAATGTAAAATCACTTAGGTTTAAGGACAAACCACCAAGTCTGGACCATGGGGTCTGTGTGGTCTGATTTTCTATGTAAATCTATGTAAATCTCTCTCTCTCTGTCTCGTTTTCTGAGATATTTTCAAACAATTTCAAAACCTTTTTCCATTTTGTTAACATTTTCCCATGACATTGTAATTTTTTAATTTTTTATTTCGCTGTTTCTCATGCTGCGTATATTCAATGTTTTTGCAATGACCTTCAAAACTTTTTAAGGGAAGTTGAAGTCATTAAACATCCTTCTTATGACTTAAAATTTAGCCCAATTGACGGTGCGCTCCTATTAAAGAGGACACGACAGAGGATGCTGTGCACATTTATGACACACAATTTTAGGGTTAATCCCATATGGGCACGGCAGGCTCTGATCCTCTCTGCCAGCTGGCCGCTTGGCTTAGCATGCAGAAACCGGATCATTCAGCGCCGATGCTTTGAACCTCACGTTTTTATACATATTTTTATTTATTTATCCAGTAACACCACCTGCAAATTTTACCTATATCTTTACCCTTGAAATAAATATTTATTCTAAATCTGGCTTCGAAGAGTGCTGCCATACATGTTGTCAGTATTCGATGGCAACACTGTTAACTTAGCAGGCAACAGGTATTCAATCTATCGTAATCCACTGTCCGGACAATGTCGGGGCTGTTGTCTTTGTGACGTGTTGACTGTCAGCCGTGGTGATAAAGCCTCCGCGTTGGAACCTGCGTGACTGTGGATCCACTCATTCGAAGCAGCGTCAAGACAGGCTCTGTCATTATGGCTGTGACACGAAACCAAGTGAATAGAAATAGCATCAAACGCTGCTGAATTGAAGCCAACAGATGTAATGCACAAGCCTACAAGTTTGCTGACATGGCGTTCATGTCTACAGTGACATGTATGAACGTCTTTGACGCGTCAGCCTAGCTGGTGACACATTCTCCACTTATTTATAAACAAGCTTGCAGATTTTGATGTACACAGAATAGGCGTGTGGAGAACTGATGAGGGCAATGTTTCAGGCCTTTATGGGCACACGTGTGGCCGCACCCTTCAGCTATACATGGATGTCACGCCCTCTGCTTGCACCTTACAGGAGGAGAAACTTATTTTAGATAACATGTATTTTTATGGCTTAAGCTTTTGAAACATTTTGGATGTTTTTGAAAACGGGTGTCTATGTTAAAAAAAATGCAGCTGTACCTAAACTCCTTAATGATGTGGCGATCACCTCCCTAACACTTGCGGGTTGCCTGGCTGCTTTGATCAGTTCATTACAAAATAAATATATTTTAACAGCTGTGCAGGACATGTGCTGAACTTCACCTCATAATCACCTGTCCTCTATCCCCCAGTACACACCTTTCATCGTCAATACTCCACCACCTCCACCACCTCCACCTCCATCATCACCACCTCCACCTCCACCACCACCACCTCCACCACCACCACCTTCATCATCACCACCACCACCATGACATGACAGGGGCTCGTTTCAGTCGTGGGACTCGATTATGAAAAAAAAAAAAAAAAAAAACTTGGCACGCGAATGCATCACGAAGGGAATGATAAAAAAAATAAATAAATAAAAAGTTCCGTGACTGAAGACTTCGTGCGATCCGCGTTATTTCGGAATTCATTCAACGTTAAGCTGTTAAGCTGATTCAGGCCATAAATATATAACAAGGACATTTGACTCATAAAAGCGTGATACTTTTGCTTACAATACGACAATATGACTATTTATGTGTCACTGATAATGTTATGGTGCTAGTCTTTTGTTTACAATGTGCGGGTCTTTGGTGTCAAGAATCAGGTAATCAGGGAAGGCATGTGTACCCGCGCGTGCTTGGCGCTAGACTTTGGCGGCTGATCGTAACTTCAACAGCAAGGTGTGGGTGTTGTATCCTATTTCTTAACTTGTGTGCCCATCGTTCTAAGAGCCATCGCTTCAAAGAAAATAATATATATTTGTTTCTTTTAATTTACAAAGAACCTTTTTTTTTCACAACAAAGGAAGCAGCTCAAGGGCAACAAAAAGAAAGTGTACAAAAAAGAGTCCGCTAACCACTACTCCTATAAAAGTCTACGTAGAGAATGGCCAAAAGAGAGTCAATTTCGGCCGGAGAGGACTCCTGATACGCTCAAGGCAGGAGGAAATACAGACGAAAGAAGGCTGTTCCAGAGTTTACCAGTGTAAGGGATGAAAGAGAGAAGCTGCTGGTTAACTCTTGCATAAGGGGTTTGAACATTATAGAGATGAGCTAGAGTAGAAAGTCGAGTGCAGCGGGGCCGCGGGAGGGGGGAGGCATGCAGTCAGCAAGTTCAGAAGAGCAGTCAGCATGAAAATATCGATAGAAAATATAAAGAGATACAACATGTCGGCGGAATTTAAGAGGTAGAAGACCGTCTGTATGAGGAGTGGAGTTGATGAGGCGAAGAGCCTTTGACTCTATTCTGTCCAAGAGAGCTGTGTGAGTGGAGCCCTTCCACACATGAGATTCATACTCCATACGAGGGCGGACAAGGCCCCTGTATATGGACAGCATCTGTGCGGGAGAAAATAACTAGCAGAGACGGCACAGAACGCCTAACCTCGAGTAAGCTGATTTAGTAAGAGAAGAGATTTGAAGTTTCCAGTTGAAATTTTGATTTAATGATAGACCGAGGATGTTTAGTGTAGAAGAAGGTGACAGCTGAGTGTTGTCGAAGAATAGGGGATAGGTTTTCGGAAGATTGTGTCGAGTGGCTAGTTTGAGAAATTGAGTTTTTGAGTCGTTGAAGGACACCAAGTTCTTCTTGCCCCAATCAGAAATTAAAGTAAGGTCTGAGGTCAAGCGATCTGCGGCCTCCAGCCTTGAATCGTATAGTTCCTGTTGTGTGGGTCTTCTATCATAAGAAGTTGAGTAATGTAGAGTAGAGTCATCGGCGTAAGAATGGATAGTACAGTTTATTTTTGAAAGAAGATCATCAATGAACAGCATGAAGAGTGAGAGATAGGACAGAGCCCTGTGGGACACCACTGTTGATAGGTTTAGGGGAAGAACAGTGACCGCCTACCACAGCAGAGATAGACCGGCCAGAAAGGAAACTGGAGATAAAGGAACAGAGAGAAGGATGGAATCCGTAGGAGGGTAGTTGGAGAGTAAAGATTTGTGCCAGACCCTATCAAAGGCTTTTGATATGTCTAACGCAACAGGAAAAGTTTCACCGAAACGGCTAAGAGAGAATCAGGTAGGAAGGCAAGGAGATCGCCAGTAGAACTCCGCTTGCGGAACCCATACTGGCGATCAGAAAAGAAAATCAGAAATAGATAGATGGTTAAAAATCTTCCGGTTAAGGATTTATTCAAAAGCCTTAGATAGACAAGAACGTACAGCTATAGGACGGTAGTTTGAGGGATTGGAACGATCACCCTTCTTAGGCACAGGCTGTATGTAGGCGTGCTTCCAGCAGGAAGGAAAGGTAGATGTTGAAAGGCAGAGACGAAAGAGTTTGACCAGGCATTCCATTAGGCCCATAAGCCTTCTGAGGGTTGAGGCCAGAGAGGTCATAGAAAACATCATTCTTAAGAATCTTAATAACAGGCATAAATGAGTCAGAGAGAGGATGAGTAGGAGGAATATGCCCAGAATTGGCCAGAGTGGAGTTTTTAGAGAAAGTTTGAGAGAAGAGTTCAGCCTTAGAGATAAATGAGACGGCGGTGCTGCCGTCAGAATTAAGGAGAATTGGGAAAGATGAAGAAGTGAAATTGGAGGAGATATTGTTGGCTAGATGCCAAAAGTCTCTGGAAGAATTAGAAAAGCAAGATTTTGACATTTACTACTGATGAAAGAGCTTTTGGTAAGTCGAAGAATAGATTTGGCACGATCCCGGGCAGAAATATATAGATCATGATTAGCAGGAGTGCGAAGTGTCTGATACCTTTTGTGAGCTGCCTCTCTATCTTTAATAACACGAGAACAAGTGTGATTGAACCAAGGCTTTTTAGCATGAGGAGTAGAGAAAGAACGTGGAATGTGTGCCTCCATTCCAGAGACAATCACCTCTGTGATGCGCTTGGCACACACAGAGGGGTCTCTATCCTGGAAACAGTAATCATTCCACGGGAAATTGTAAAAGTAAATCCTCAGGTCGTCCCACCGAGCGGAAGCAAAATGCCAGAAGTACCGCCTCTTCGGTGGGTCCAGAGGGTGTACATGAGCGATAGGACAGGATACGGAAATAAGGTTGTGATCGGAGGAGCCTAACGGAGAGAACAGTTTGACAGAGTTAGCCGAAGAGTTAGAGGTTAGGAAGAGGTCTAGAATATTGTGCCCGTCTCCAAGACGGTCGGGAATACGTGTAGGGTGCTGAACCAACCGTTGTAGATCGTTGTGGAGAGCAAAGTTTTTGGCTTGCTCACCAGCTGCTCAGTGAAAGAAGATGAAATGAATAGAATGTGTTTGTAACTGCATAAAATAAATAGGTAATTATTTTGTATGATTATTCGGTAGTTTATATTTGATAAAACAGTGTTTTATACACTCCTGTAATATTCAATAAGAAGACACAATGACGACGTTACCACATTTTTGCTTCCCAATACCACCCATACATCAAACTAAATATTTTGACCACTAATATTGTCAAACAAGCTGAAATAATCTCATACGCAACGCTATGTATTCTTACGCACAACCTTGTTCACGGAGCAACAGATTTTCGTGGTAAAAAGAAGTGTGCTGCAACGACATACTAGTGCAGCAGAACGATAAGGGCTTATAAGTTGCAGCCGGATGAAGAGTGTTCCCTCCACCACTTTGTTAAGACATCAGCAGGGCAGGACACTCCCAGTCCCTCTCCCAAATATGACCTAAAGATTCAATCAACGGCCCCTATAGTGCGCGGCAGCAAAGAAACAAGGGGCCAGGCCACGATTGTCTTCTGAACCCTTGTAACTACAATACTCCTGAAGAGGCAAGCTCGAGGGTAGCAAGAGGCGACACTGAGTGGGATCAATAACTAACAAAAATCTAGAAAAAAAAGGTCGAACTCGTGTGAATAAGCGCATGTCTCGGTAGCATTTAAATTAGATGAAAGATACAAACTAAAGATAAGTCACGTGTATGCTGCAAAGTGAAGCTATGAAAATTTTTACAAGTGTTACGACTTTCAAACAGTTATGGACAGGGGGCCTGATTATTATAATGTCAAAATCATGGGTGATAAAAGTGATTTAAGTAGGTGATTAAAGTTGCTACAGAAACTTCGGTGAGAAATCATGGCTTTGGCTCACGAAAGGAAAGAAAAAAAAACACTAAAACGCTTTGATGAAATTATTGCCAAAAATTATAAATACTTTCCCTAACAAAAAGATGTGCCGTAAAATGGACGCGAAAAGCAATGTGTATGTACTGTAGGCGTCTGACACACACACTCCATTATTTTAGTGACTCATCGCTTCGCTTTAAGAGTTTGTGTGTGTGTGTGTGTGTGTGTGTGTGTGTGTGTGTGTGTGTGTGTGTGTGTGTGTGTGTGTGTGTGTGTATGTGTGTGTGTTTGTGTTCAATCGTCAGTATGTCGGTCTTCGTAAGTCAATTGTGGCAGCTTGTTTGTTTGTTTTCGATAAATTACATGGAAGTGCATACATACAGAGCCGACTGATATAGACCAGAAGACTGAAAAGCAGATGTGAACACACACACACACACACACACACACACACACACACACACACACTGCAACAACTACCTCCCCACCGTCACTCAGGCGTATCACCAGTTCTTCCCCACCAAGACACTACACACCCACCCAGCCGACCTGCCTTGGATGACCTCCAGGATTAAGGCCTTAATGCAGCAAAGGAACTGCGCCACACGTACCAAGAAAGATACAAGGCCCTTCGCAACACAGTCATCAGGGAAATTACAGTGGCGAAGGAGTACTATTCCCACAAACTACAGTACATGGAAGGCAACAACACCAGCAAGATTCACCATTTGTGTGGCCTGGGTAATCTATCGTCTGCTTTCCCTTTTCTCCCCTCCTCCTTCTCCCCCCTTGAGACTGTTGAACTGATTAACGCTCACTTCTCATCCGTCTGTCAAAGCCTTCCCCCTCTAGACCTTGCCTCCCTGCCAGCCTACCTTCCCTCTCCGTCAAATCCTCCCGCTGTGGAAGAGTTTCAAGTTGCCGAAAAGCTCAGATCCCTCAAACTCGAAAGGTCTACCACACCTCTGAATTTACCCATGAAACTTTATCAGGAGTTTTCCTATGAACTTGCTACCCCCCTTGCCTCCATCATAAATGCCTCCCTCACTCTGAGTAAATGCCCCACAGATTGGAAAACCTCATTCATCACTCCCATCCCTAAAGTCACCAACCCCACTTCACTTTTTTTTTTTTTTTTTTTTTACAGCAAAGGAGACAGCTCAAGGGCACAAAAAAGTAAACATTAATAAAAAAAAAAGCCCGCTACTCGCTACTCCTAATGAACTAAGAACCATTGCTATCACTCCAATCCCAAGCCTGCTTTGTAAAGACTTTGTATTTAGCTGGGCATATGATACTATTCATTACAAAATTGATCAAAGGCAGTTCGGCAACGTTAGAGCCTCCTCCACAACACATTGCCTCATTAGTTTCCTTGATTTCATTCTTAAAAACCTGGAAACAAGAAAACTTCCTCTGTCCTCGCCTTTATGACCTTTGGAAAGCCTTTGACCTGGTTGACCACACCACTGTCATCACCAAGGCCATAAACATCGGCCTTCCCTCCCACCTGACATCCTGGCTGGCTGATTTTCTGACACACCGGTGACAAACCGTACGTCATCAGGGCTGCATTTCTTCCCTCCAGCCCCTTTCTGCTGGGGTGCCACACGGGACGCGCATGGGGCCTCTTTGTTTCTTCATTCTGATAACAATGCACTGATAGACGCCCCTCATCGCTAGAAGTATGTAGATGATTATACAGTGGCATCTCCATCAACAACACACAGCCCCTGACTACCCGCACCTACAACACATTCTGGACCGACTGCAGAGCTGGACACAAGACAACCACGTCACCATCAACATCAATAAGACGGTGGTGATGCATTTCCACACCTCCACCACTGCCATCCCACCGCCAGCCCTGAAGGTTGGCCCTCACCAGCTGCAGGTCGTTGAATCTACCAAACTACTTGAAGTTACTTTGGACAGGGGCAAGCACGTCACCACCATCATCAGGGCGGCTTCCTACAAACTTCTCATGTTGAGGCGCATGAAAGCACTGGGAGCCCCCCAAAGGACGCTCAAGGACCTGTACACCACCTTCATCCTCCCCAGACTCCTCTACGCCTCTCCTGCTTGGGCTTCCTCCATCAACAAGACCCAGCAGCGCCAACTAGAGAGAGTGCAGAAGCGGGCTTGCAGACAGATTCTGGGCAGTTCTTACACTAACTACGAGAACGCACTCACCCAGCTGAATCTGCCCACCCATCAGAACCGATACTACATAAACCTAACGGAATTCGGCAAGTCCCTCCTCCGCATCCCCCGCCATAGAGACCTACTCCCACCTGCCCTCCCTTCCCCCCACAAGACCCACAAGACACAATGTTCTCGCCCCAGTCAGAGCTCGCACGGACAAATACCGGCTTAGCACTATACCGGCACTTGTAAAAGCTATAAATACCTCCGTGATCACATGACCACCCCAACCCTAACACACACACACACACACACACTGTCATTTTTTTTACAGCAAAGGAGACAGTTCAAGGGCGTAAAAAAATATCAGAAAAAAGCCCGCTACTTACTGCTCCTGAATAGAGGTCAAAGGAGTGGCCAAAAAGAGAGGTCGATTTCGGGAGGAGAGTTGTCCTGATACCCTCCTCTTGAAAGAGTTCAAGTCTTAGGCAGGAGGAAATACAGATGAGGGAAGATTGTTCCAAAGTTAAATGCTAACATGTTCTGCATTGCACACTGCAAACTGTTCAAAAGACTTGCCGAAAAAATAAGAGAGAGAGAGAGAGAGAGAGACACACACTCGGTGAAAAGATTTACAAGGCGATATTAAGCCTAATGCCCCTTTTCAGAGCGAAGGCCACGAGGATTACAGACGAACAAACACACACACACACCCAGCACGCTACATAACCCGACTTCCTTAGGTCGAGCATGATTTTGGGGCTTGTTCGGCGTTTAGTGACACGAATCTGGGGTTGGAGCGAGATGGCTTTGTGTTCTTCGTCAGCAAAGATTTTTCATAAGTGTCATGGATTAAGGCTTGTCTGGAAGGAAAGAAGGAAGGAAGATAGATAGATTCGGAGAGGAAGACAAGGAGGGAGGAAAAAGGGGAAAGGAAATAAGGAAGGAAGAAAAGAGAAAGAAAAAAGGGAAGGGAAGGCAGGTAGGAAATTGAAGAAGCCTTGAATAGGAGAAGTAAGAGAGAGAGAGAGAGAGAGAGAGAGAGAGCACGTGTTAGCAATTCTTTTTTTCTCTCTCTCTGCTGGTGAGTATTAGGTTTTGTATGTTTTCTATCCATGTATTTTTTTTTTTTTTAATAATCAGTCTCTTAAATTTGTGTTCCGATTCTGATATTTATTGTGTTTTGTTTTCGTGAAATTGTTATCATCGTTGTCATCTTTCTTCGTCCTTTTCGTCTTCGTCTTTTTTTTTTCTCACGCCATAATTGTATAACTCAGTTGATTAATTACTTTTTTTTCTTCTTTTTTCTTCTTTTCTTCTTTTACTTCTTTTTCTTCTTTCCTTTTTTCTTCTTCCTTTTCTAATTCTTCTTTTTCTTTTTTTTATTTTTCATTTACATTATCCTTTCGTTCTTCCTCTCCTTCTTTTTTCTTTTAATCCTTCTTCTACTTCGTCTATTTTTTCCTCATTTATTTCCTCTTTTTCGTCTTCATTTTCTTTCATTCCATTCTTCTTTCCTACCATTCCCAACTTTCTAATCTTTCCACATCATCCCGACCACCTCACCGTTATTTTCATTTCCTCCACACAAGATGAAATCAATTCGATGAGACCAGTTGCGCGCAGACCTTTTTTTATTTCATCTCCTCCTTTTATTGGTCCGCTGAGAGGAACTGATAGAATTTGTATGTAGGATATTTGGAGGAGTCGTTTTGTCTTTTCTCTCTCCTTGGAATTGGGTTGATCTACTTATTTTTACCTTGACTTCTGAATGGCTTTTTTCCGTCCTTGGGTGACTAGTTATCTGTTTCTATTTCCGTTTTTTTTCATCTTTTTTCACCTCATCGTAATTTTTGTTTGGCATCCGTTGAAGTGTGTCCGCCCTCTATCATTTCTCCGTATTGACAGTCACTTTATTTTCATCGTCTGCTGTTTACCTTCGTTTCAGTTCTGCCTTTTCTTTATCTCCTTTCATCTTCATCCGGATCCCTTCCACTCGTCTCGCGATTCACAGAAGATCCGCCTCGCTGCATCCATCTCCATTCCCCTCCCCGGGTTTTTTTTTATTGTGTGTGTGTGTGTGCGTGTGTGTGACTCTGAGAGCAATAAGATTCATCACAGAGGAAACATAAAGAAACACCCAACTTGGTAACGAATAGACGAGGCAAGAAAACCATCAAGGGGGGGGAGAGAGAGAGAGAGAGAGAGAGAGAGAGAGAGAGAGAGAGAGAGAGAGAGAGAGAGAGAGAGAGAGAGAGAGAGAGAGAGAGAGAGAGAGAGAGAGAGAGAGAGAGAGCCTGCCTCCGGGAAAACACCTGGCCATCGGCGGGGAAAGAGTCTCGAGTGGGTCCCGACCACAAGAGTAGCTACAGGTCTGACCCCACAAACTACCGGCCCATCTCCTTGCTGTCTGTGGTGGGGAAAGTGTTCGAGAGGGTCGTGGCGGACGTAGTCTGTCGCCACCTCAAGGACAACTACCTCCTCTCGGACCAACAGTATGGGTTCAGACCTGGCCGGTCCACCTCTGATCTGCTGATGCTCCTCACCAAGAACTGGCAGGACGCCCTTGACGACGGCCTGGACACTGTCGTGGTAGCCCTGGACATAGCGGGTGCCTTTGACAGGGTGTGGCACGGAGGTCTCCTTGAAAAACTCCGTGCTAAGGGCATCCAAGGTGACCTCCTTCAGCTCCTGGAGACTACCTCCAAGGAAGGACCCTCCAGGTTGTCGTCAACGGGCAGACGTCCGACTCCTTGCCAGTGGAGGCATCAGTGCCACAGGGCTCAGTGCTAGGGCCAGTTCTGTGGAACATATGTGGACGACCTTCTCCGGCAGCTGCCAGCAGTCTCAGCTTACGCTGATGACTGCACTCTCCTGCACCTACCCCAGACAAGACTGTGGGCGAGCTGCTGACGAGGTCAATCAGCAGCTGAAGGTGCTACAGGAGTGGGGTGCCTGCTGGCATGTGACCTTTGCTCCAGAGAAGACCCAGGCAATGGTGGTCTCTCGATCCCCCACTGCCGGACCAGCAGTGGAGGGGAAGCTAAGCTTTGGTGGCGTCCCCCTTCCACTCCAGGAATCCGTCAAGATTCTGGGAGTGGAAGTGGATCGAGGGCTACGGTTTGACAGCCACATCAAACACATTGCCCAAAAGGCCTCCCACAGAGTCTCCTGCCTGCGAAGGGTGGCCAGCTTCCTCGACAAAAAAGGGAGGCTGTTGCTCTACAAGGCCCAGATACGGCCTTACCTGGAGTACGCTGCCCTCTCTTGGATGTCGTGTGCTGCCTCGCACAGCGGGAGACTCGACGCCATCCAGAGACGGGCACTGCGACTGGTGGATGCGGCAGACCCCCCAACCGGGCAGGAAACTCTCAGCTCCGTCGACTCCTTGGAACACCGCAGGGACGTAGCTGCTCTTGTGGTGTTACATAAGGCACAAGTGCAGGGAGTGCCACATCTGGTGGGCTTACGCCAACCTCCGAGAGTCACCACGCGGGACACGAGAACGGTGCTATCCCGTGGTGACGCAGTGGAGGTGCCGTGTTCCCGTACCAGCCAGCACCAACGCACCTTTTCGGGAAGAGTCTGCCGGATGTGGAACATGTTCACGGCCTGTATACCAAACATCCGGGAGATGAACACCCAAAAAATAAAACTGTCGGCCCACCACTGGAGGGGCTCACTCCCCACCCCATTGACACTCGTGGTGGAGCAGTGACACGAGTGTAGTGTGCAGTGCGCTCACATATATTCTGTATTGTATGTTTTTTTTTTTTTTTTATAGTATATATATATATATTTTTTTTTTATAGTTTATGTAGTTATTTTTATATAGTTTTTATTCTGCCCTTCGAATAGGCAGCACACGACAGTGCACCTTTGGGAATATAAATATTATACATGTGCCTATGTTTAAATAAAATAAAATAAAAAAATAAAAAGAGAGAGAGAGAGTGAGAGCAACATTGTTAACTCCTTTGCTTCACCTTTTTTTTGGTCCGTGACGTAATACCCATCTTTGTAGTGACACTGGAGGGATAACGTCTTGTCTCGCACTGACTAAAAACCGGATCCTCGGGGCTCAGAATCCTTCCCGCTCGAAAGTTATAAGACCTGAGCGGAAAGTGAGGATGGGGCCTTCACACTCCCTCGCCTCTCCATGGAAACCTCAGTGCGGAGTCTTGTTAGGGAATCATTACACTCGATGGATACGAAGACTTGCTGGAATAACAGAGTGAGGGAAACAGTCATCGGTTTTTCACATGGTTTAAAAGTCAATGTTAAACTCTTGTCCATGTAAATCGCCACCCAAGAATGAGAGAACTTATGATCACGAATAATTACTGTTGATAGATATGAATACTTGTTTGTGTTGCTTGCTCGAGGCTGTTGAAATAATAGAAGGAAGTGAATAGTTATCGTTTTTTCCTATGGTTTAAGTGCCAAAGTGAAAAACTCCCCTATGAAAAACGCTTAACAAGAATGAGAGTAGTTAAGGTCACAAATAATTACACTTGACGGGTGTGAAGACTTGCTTGCCTACTCACGACTGCTGGAATGATAGTGAAGGAAAGGTGTTATGGTCTTTCATATAGTTTAAAAGCCAAGATTGAACACTTCTCCGTAAAAAAAAATATGCATCACACGAAAACGGGAACTTAAGATCACAAATAATTTCACTCCATAGATACAGAGACTTGCCTGCTTGCTCGCGACTGCTGGAATAATGAAATAAGAGAACATGTTGTCGTCTTTCATATAGTTTAAGTGCCATTATTAAACACTTCATGAAAAAACGCCGCACAAGAAAGAGAGCACTTAAAATCATAAAGTTAGCAACAATTTCCCCAGAAAAGTCACGGATACTCTTCACCAGTTTCAGGTCACAGCACCTTTCCATTAACCTTGCTGACCAAACAAGTGAGAGACGAGGTGGGATCACAAGAGTGCTACGGTATCAAGGTTTAAGGGCAAAACTTTGAGATAAAAGTCACTAGTGTATTGGACTCCGCTAAAGCTTGATAAACTCTCGCCGAGAATCTCTCCAAACGACTCAGGAAAAACACTCCAGTAGAAAAAGAAATCCCATAACTTGTTGACATATGGTTGGTATACGTAAGAGGTCACCGAGGCGAAGTCTTGGTGATATATTTTCTTTTACGACTCCGCCGAGAAATAGGAAATGAAATGCTGTCGTCTGCGAGGAAAATTGGAAAGGAGATCGAGAAAGAAGATCCTGGTCGTTGTTGTTGTTCGTGGTGTCGTTGTATAAGTCGTTGTTAGTGGTGGTGGGAACGGTGAGGATAGTGACCGTGGTGTTGGGTGTCTTGTCATTGTTTGAGGGTCTTAGTGGTGGTGGTGGTGATGGTGATGATAATGGTAGTAATGGTGCTTTTGTTTGTGTTTTCATTGTACAAGTTGGTGGTGGTGGCGAGGATGGTGGTAGTTGTGGTGTTATTGGTAGTGTTATGGGGGACAGATCATCTTGGTAGTGTTGTTGTTGTTAACGGTGGTGGTGGTGGTGGTGGAGATGGTGGGGGTCGTGGAGACGCTGATACTTTTACGAAACAAACTTTGATGTAATATTATATAACTTGGTAAGGGGTAAGGACTTTTTCGTTTACGTAAGAGAGAGAGAGAGAGAGAGAGAGAGAGAGAGAGAGAGAGAGAGAGAGAGAGAGAGAGAGAGAGAGAGAGAGAGAGAGAGAGAGAGACACAGAGAGAGAGAGAGAGAGAGAGAGAGAGAGAGAGAGAGAGAGAGAGAGAGAGAGAGAGAGAGAGAGAGAGAGAGAGAGAGAGAGAGAGAGAGAGAGAGAGAGAGAGAGAGAGAGAGAGAGAGAGAGAGAGAGAGAGAGAGAGAGAGAGAGAGAAGAGAGAGAGATTTTACTGGCAATATGTTACGACATAATTGCATACTCGAGATGAAAGAAAAATAAAGAAAAAAGAAACAGGGCAAGTCTGAAAGAAAAATCGTTTTGTCATAAACTAAACGGAGAAAGAAAAAAGGAGAAAAAAAAGTAAGAAAATTATAAAGAAAAAAGAAACAGGGCGAGTCTGAAAGAAAAATCGTTTTGTCATAAACTAAACGGAGAAAGAAAAAAGGAGAAAAAAAGGTAAGAACATTTTGAGAATGAGGAAAACTGAGGATGAAAGAAGGACGACTTTCAAGAGCAGCCTCAGCGAGAAAGAAAAAAATATATATACAAAAAAATGAAATGAAAGTCTTGCGTGAAGAGGAAAGAGAAAGGATATAGGAGTGCAGCTGAGACAAGAAAAAAAAATAAGCAAAAAAAATATATATTCCAGCAAGACGAAACAACAGCGAAGGACGAATAGAGAAATACAAGGAAAGAAAAAGGAAAGAATGAAAGATCAAGGCGGTCAAGACACTAGAGAAGAAGAATCGAGCCCATAATTCATGTCCTTCCAGAGTCCACACCTACCATAACATTGCCTCATGGCCCCCCCCCCCCCCACCCCCATCACCCCGCCCCGACCATTCCCCCTCCTTGCACTCCTTCCACTCATCCCCTTATCCCATCCTTCCTCTCCCAGCTCGCCAGTCCATCTATCTCAGGGGGGAAACACCATCCACGTAGCTCTTAGTAATGTGGCGTGGCTTGGCGTGGCGTGGCGCTGTGTTAAGTGGCTATTACACTGGGCAAATTTTCCTTGGATTTTCAATCAAACCACGATTTCCGCTGGCGTGGTTCTCATTTGTTTCTTGTTATTGCTGATGATGATGATGGTGAGTAATACCGCCGTCCTTCAAGAAACTCTACCGTAGCTTTGGAAGATCGTGGACACGTCAGAAAACCACGGAAATCTGAGAACAACGCAGGCGGAAATCGTGGTTTGACTCAAGATCCACGGAAAATTTGCCCAGTGTAATAGCCCCTTTAGGCGGCTTGGCGTGGCGGGACGTTGTGTGGCTTGGCGTTCGTGTAGCGTGGCTTAGCATGGGTATGGGTGGATTAGCATTGCATTAAGTGGCTTGGGGCGGCGTTGGATGACGTGGCTTATGCTTCCATTGCGACTATTTCCCAAGGCCACAGAGAAGATTAATCGTGTTTTCATGGGTGATTTTTAAGTTCAAGATTCAGATGTCGTGTAAAACCATCAATATGATCACAAAACAGTCCATGAAAAAATCCCAGCAACTTTTAGGGGAGATTTTTCAAACAGGCGAACTGGGGTCCCGATATGTTTAAAAATACGGGCTTTAGATAGGCTTTCCTTGGCGTGGCTTATTATCCGATGTGCTGAGGCAAACTTGAACCCATCTAGCAAAATCATCCCTTCAAAGCCTGCCTCAAGATTCCAGGGCACAGGGATTCATCTAATGTTTCCTATTTTTCTTGTTTTTTTCTTGAGTTCTCGCTGCTGTACGTTTCCCAAAAGACTCGTATTCCCTAGAGCATATTATTATTCTACCTTTTCCTTTCCTGTTTTTCTTTCATTCCCTGATCCTTTACTGTGACTCGCCTTGCTTATACGATTCACGCTTTTCACCGCCTCGCACCCTGTAGTATTCTCAGGAACGACATTTTTTTTTTTTTTTCATTTCTCATTTGCTTTCCTCGACGCCTCGCTACTCCGCCCCGGCCCCTGGAGGATAGTCTGCTGCGTCAACTTTAAGTCGCTATTCTCTAGAGCCCAGGATGTGAGGATTGCTTTAATATTTTTTCCTATTTTGTTTTCTTGTAGCGGTGGTTGTTTGGGTTGTTGTCGTTCATGTACAGAATCTTGACCTTCTCGTGACCCCAAGGAAATGTTGAGGAATTCTTTTTTGGTATATTCTGTCCTATTTCGCGTATATTTGTCTATGGGTTGCTTCACCGCTCTTAGAAAGGAAACTAACTTGTCTTCCACACTGTATGTTTTTTTTATGACGAGATAGAGTTTGTTTGTGTGTCTGTCTGTCTCTCTGCCTGTCTTGCTATCGGACCTTGTATCTGTCCCTGAATATCGCGGAGTCTCCTTGTAAGTTTTGGTGGCGGTATATATGGGTGGTGGTGGTGAGGAGAGTGGTAGCTGTGGTGACGCTCGTAGTGATATGGCGTGTTGGGGTAATCTTGGTAGTGTTGTTGTTGGTGGTGGTGGTAGTTGTGGTAGTATTGTTGTTATTGGTGGTGCTGATACTTTAACGAAACAAACTTCGATCCAGTATGACATAACTTGGTGAGAGTTAGGGACTTTATCGTGACTAAAAAGGTAGAAAAGAAAAAAAAAGAAAAAAGAAAAAGAAAGAAAAGAGAAGCTAATGGAAGATGGAGAACAGCTGAACGACATGTTTTCTTGTTGATTCTCTCTCTCTCTCTCTCTCTCTCTCTCTCTCTCTCTCTCTCTCTCTCTCTCTCATGGCAATACTTCGCTTAAGGAAAATAAAACGAAGGGGGATATTTTTAAAGGTGTTTCTTTCCTTCTCGGTGTATTCTGTCCCGGCCCGCTCGACCACAGCACGCCGAGCCGTATTTTTACGGGCGCGAGGGAGAGAATGAGGAACATCCATCTCGGCGGCCGTCCCGAGATGTTGCAAAGCTGATTTAATTCCAGGATGCTCATCTTTCATGTCTTTTCTTTGCCTGTTTGACTCCTTTCCATCCCGGAGCTTTCTTGCTTTTTCTCTTTCATCTTTCATATGAGAGTTTTCTTCCTTCACGTGGTCGTTCTTTTGCTTCTTGTTATTTTTGTTTTTGTTTTGATTCCTTCCTTTTTATCTCTCTTCCCTCTTGCTTGCCTCTCTATCTTCTTTCCTTTCTTTATTTGATTATTCTTACCCATTCTTTTTTATTTTCTTTCATTCCTTTCTTCCTCCCTTCATGCACTTTCTTTTCTTTCTTCCTTCTTTCCTTCCTTATTTATGTCATCCTTCCTTCCTTCCTTCTGCCCTTCCTTTGATTCTTCCTTCTTTTTATTTCCTATATTTTATTTTCTTCTCTTCCCTATTTCATTCCTTCCTTCCTTCCTTAATTAATTATCCACCTTATTCCTTTTCTATCTCCCCTTATATCCTCCCTTCCTTCCTTGTTTCCTTCCTTCCTTCCTTATTTCCTTCCTTCCTTTCTTGTTTTCTTCCTTCCTTCCTTGTTTTCTTCCTTCCTTCCTTATTTCCTTCCTTCCTTCCTTATTTCCTTCCTTCCTTCTTTGTTTCCTTCCTTCCTTCCTTGTTTCCTTCCTTCCTGTCTTCCTTTTATATTTCCATTCATCGTTTCTTTCTTTCTTTCCATATCTATTTGTCTCCCTATCTTATATTTTTCCCTCTTTTTCAATTTGTTTTCTCTGCGTAAG
Source organism: Eriocheir sinensis (assembly GCF_024679095.1). Classification (NCBI taxonomy): domain Eukaryota; kingdom Metazoa; phylum Arthropoda; class Malacostraca; order Decapoda; family Varunidae; genus Eriocheir; species Eriocheir sinensis. The sequence continues at coordinate 11,001,402 of NC_066534.1, read as the reverse complement.
CCACAACGCCATTAATCTATTTCTTTGCATTTTTCTCCCTCAAAAGTTCTTTCTTCCTTTCCACCTGTCGTCACCCTTTACTCAGAGTTCTCATCCTTCCTTTCATCCTCCCACACCCTGCCTATTTTTCTCTCAATTTATCTCCATTTCCCATCCTTTTTTCCTCTGTGTAAGCCGCGACGCCATTAATCCAACTTTTCAGCCATTTGCTCTCACACAAAAGAAGGGATAATGGAAGAAATAAATCCAAGTTCTCTCTCTCCCTTTTCCACCTGTCTTCGGCGTTCACACGAAGCGGCAATAAAACGGCAGCCAAGCGCACAGCCACACACGTCCTGCTGCTAACGACAAGATGATACGATCGGTGCGCTGAGACATGGGCGAGACTTTTTTATTCCTCTTTTAACACGGACGAGGCATTTAACCGAAGATTGGGAAGACATGTGATACGTTAATGTGGTTCTGTTGTTTACACCGACGCTTTTTCTCGTGGTTTTTTTTTTTGTGTGTGTGGGGGAAGCATTTTAGAAAGATTAAGCTGTTTTTTATTGCTTACGGTTTAGCTGGAATGCTTTGGAGATTCCTCTATTGCTGGTCTTTTAGTCGTTTTTTGTAATACCATTTTGAGGTGAAGTGGAGAAGAGGCAGACGTTGTTTGGTACCTGTACTCTTTGTTTTGTTTTTTTGCCATCGGCTTTGTCTATCCTTTAATGATCACCTTTTTTGTCTCTCCCTTAATCCCCGTTCTGTGCCGACTCTGGTCCACGACAAGCCAACGACTCGCGGTAAACAAGGTCTTGGGTGTTAAGGTGATGTGAAAGGGTTGGACATGGTCGGAAAGAGTTCTAGAAACGATCGCCGGATGCTTATTCGGCAGAGTGTGAAAGGGGCCTAAAAGTCGCTGGGTTTTCGTGGCCCAGAGTCGGCACAGTGTGAACGGGGCCTCATGTGCCTTTCTACACGAACCGACAAAACGAGGTCGCTGGTGACGTCCAAACAAATCCGGTAAAAAAAGCTCAATCTGCACGAGAGAGGTAAATCGTGGGCGTATTATACCGCTGACTCCTCCTCAGGATACACGAGCGATTTTATCACAGGTCCATGAATACTGGATGCCGTACAGATTGGATGGTCGGCGGGAGTATGGTAGAATCGGTCAGATCTAAGCGCAAAGGAAAGCAAGAGACGCTGGTCAACGTATCCAGCATTACTGAACAGACTGTCAAACGGAGAATTTCATGAAACGGGATGGACAGTCTTTCTCCTGGCTAATAACCCTTGGCAGGAAAGAGTCTCGTAGCAAACATCTTTGGTGATGTCAGGATTATTTATAGTGCTACTTTTATTTATTATTTTTTTATTATTGTTATTATTATTATCATCATCATCATCATCATCATCATCATTATTATTATTATTATCATTATTATCATTATGATCATCAGTACTATTACTATTATTAGCATTATAACTCCTTCCTCTCGTTATACCCGTCGTCCTTGGCCTCGTCGCTTCTCGTGGTCCGCCCCGCCAGGCTGTGTCGTCGGGGCGTCACTTCCTCGCACCGCAAGCGACGTTCAGCCCGCCTCTCCAAGCCCAGGGCGCAAACCTTTGGGCGCGTGCTCGTGCATGCATTAGCTGCGTTTTGTGTGACGTGCAAATTATTCTGAAAAAAGACCTTATTCATCCTTTTCACAGTCTTCTTCAATGTTCAAAAGGAGGTTTGTGAGCTATGCGCAAAATTCATGTTCCAAAAACTCATGATTCAGTTGAGTAGGATTATTTCGAATTATAAGACGTCATACCGTATTCCTAATGTTGTTTTTTTAATAAAACCATGTAATGCAGAACCGTTGAACAGAGATAAACTAATTTGTATTTTATAAATGTCAACTTTTTATCAACAAAATGGAAGGCTAATTGAAATACCAGGAACTTCTAGATTTACTCATTTACTTGCTGCTGTACATTATTAATTAATTATGATACGCGAAAAGAAGAGTTTTTTTTTAAATTTCTGAAACTGACATCGACCTGAGTTTTATATTGAAATTTGTTCGTACACAATTACCTCGCACTCATGTGGAAGGCTGACGTTTTATTCCTCAAGGCTTGCTCGCAGCCTTTGTCAAAACAACAACAAAAAATACTATTGACGTGCGTCGAGATGTTCAGTGACTCAGGTAATTTTTGCAAGGTTTACAGACCTAATGACTGACTTATTTACGAGAAGGAAAGAACAGGAAAGTTTGAGTGTGAATGCTTTTATTTCTCGATGCGGGGATCTGCAAAGTAAATGAGTCATAAGGCAACAGACAGAACTTCGCGGCTTCACTTTATTGTTAGTTCTCATCCACACGAAAGGCATTTCCAGTAAGCTTATAACAGAAGGCACCGTAGAACTTGAATAGTCTCATTTCCGTGCTCAGGGGAGGGGAAGGGGACGGAATGACAAAAGAAAAAAAACAGTACCCGGGTTTCATGACAGTTTGCTGTATTGAATGTCCGCAATGGGAAAGTCTGTTCCTACCAACACTCAGCGTCCCGCCCGAGTGAGAGTGACGGGGAGTTCAACTTGGAAATTATCGTGTTTTGCTCAACGTTCATCGGCCGGCCATTAAGCCCTCAGGTCAATGTACGAGCGTTCATGATTGCTGGTTAAGGTCCGCAGTTGATCGCTTATTAGAGTGCTGGATTCGGCGGCGGGGCAGCGACGAACACCGGCGATTGCTATGGTTTTTTATTGTCGTGTGTTACTGCCGCTGCACTGGAGGGCCGTAATGAGGTCATCCACCTGTGCACCTGTATGTCCGGGGTTTAGTTTTTGCGTCCGTCTAATTGTCAATAGGTACGTTTTTTGTTGGCTTGCATGCAGCTTCCCATTTTATCACATTTCAGTCCGCATAACGAAACGCTTGTCATACCTACGTGATATTTCGGGAAAACATTTAGGAAAGCCATTAATCATCGTCATTATTATCATTATTATTATTATTATTATTATTATTATTATTATTATTATTATTATTATTATTATTATTATTAGTAGTAGTAGTAGTAGTAGTAGTAGAAGTAGTAGTATTGCTATTATCACTATTATCAACATCCACCATCCTCCACAGCGCCACTTCTTCGCTGTGTTCCCTCTCCATCCCCTTCACATCGTCGGTGCCTGTTTGTCCATAGCGCCGCCGCGACTCTACGTTTAAAAGAGTCTCACTATGCTAATACTCGCAAACTGCCTTCCCCTCCATCATGTTTATTACCTTCCATTCTTCCTGCTCTAATTAACCTCATGCAAAATCATCAGGGCGGGGGGGCGGGGGGGGGGGGGGGGCAATGTTGGTTCCTGAAACTACGACTTAATGTGATGTGTATTGTGTCCTCCGGTTTTATATTGATACTGTAAAGGTATTTGTCTGTCTATTTGTCTTTTCGTCCGTTTTTCTGCTATGTTTTTTTATATATCCTCTCGTCATGCAGAACTCTATTGAGGCCATTGTATTTTTGCATATCTTATGTGTATCTTTTCCTATGCTTCGCTATTGATCTGTTTATTCCTCTCACTTCCAAGTCATCAATTCTATGCCTGTTCCCACTTCCACTGGGCATCTCTTCCTCTTGTTCCTTTAATTTGCAGTAGAGGAGGAAGCTCAAAGGCAAAACCAAGAAAATAGACCAAAGCCCGTTATGTCGCTGCCTCCAGTAAGCGAAGAGTAAAAGAGGATCCGAATATTCAAAATTCTAAATCGTATGTAATCGGTATTTAAGTCGCTAAACCGCTTAACACAACAGCCGCACAAAGATTAAACTTTCCAGTATTCTCCCCGTTGCCGTGTGTCGTTTTCTGTGCCTGTCTTAGTTAACTCTCTCTAAAGATATTTACGGCAGTAAGTAACCAAATATATCTTGTTTCTCTTTGATTTGCTCCTACAAGATTACTCTCTCCCTCCATCTCACAACACATCCAGACGAGTAGCAAAAACAGAAGAAAGCGGCACTTACTCGTTGCCAGACTCACTCTTCATAATTATGTACTTCTAAGTTTTCCTTCTGTCCGCGGGAAAAATATTGACATCATACGATGAGCTTTGCGTGCAGTGCCGGAAAGTCTGAGTTTTATTCGGACACTGGTATAGAGCGGCGAAAATGCTTTAATAGTATGCCATGAAGATTTAGTGGTAAAGGTGAAGGTAATTACTGGTAGGGAGACACCTACCGAAACGGGCCCAAGCCACTCCCGGTGAGGTATATACGGGAAGCGAGGAGGGTGCTGCAATCCCTCCAAAGACCCCTCCTGTGTCCTCACTTACTGTTTCCCTATTGTCTCATCTACACGCTATTGTTCATCATGCTCTCTAAAGACAAATCCTCTTACTTTTCACACCACACTACATACACGCAACACACACACACCTTCCCCATTTTTTTTTCAAAATTCATAATGGCTCATCATAATTCAGCCTCGGAGTCCCCGTCTGGGGGCGGGGGGACCACAAATGCCCCCAGAGCGGACTCCACTTTCGGCCTTCGATCCAAGAGGTGTCTTGATACCTCTTCCAACTTTCTCTTTATTAACTTCTGCAGCATTCACGGTCTTCGCTCTAATTTTCATTCTGTGGAACACCATCTCTCCTCCTCTAACCCTCACCTTCTCTTCCTAACCGAAACACATATCTCTGAGGCTACTTTTTTTTTTTTTACAACAAAGGAGGCAGCTCAAGGGCACAAAAAAAAAGGAAACGATGATAAAAAAAAAGCCCGCTACTCGCTGCTCCTAAAAAAGAATCCAAAGAGGTGGCCGAAAGAGAGGTCAATTTCGGGAGGAGAGGTGTCTTGATACCCTTCTCTTGAAAGAGTTTAAGTCGTAGGCAGGAGGAAATACAGATGAAGGAAGATTGTTCCAGAGTTTACCAGCGTGAGGGATGAAAGAGTGAAGATGCTGGTTAACTCTTGCATAAGGGGTTTGGACAGTATAGGGATGAACATGAATAGAAAGTCGTGTGCAGCGGGGCCACGGGAGGGGGGAGGCATGCAGTTAGCAAGTTCAGAAGAGCAGTCAGCGTGGAAATATCGATAGAAGATAGAAAGAGAGGCAACATCGCGACGGAATTTAAGAGGTAGAAGACTATCAGTAGGAGGAGGAGAGCTGATGAGACGAAGAGCCTTAGACTCCACTCTGTCCAGAAGAGCTGTGTGAGTGGAGCCCCCACACACGTGAGATGCATACTCCATACGAGGGCGGACAAGGCCTCTGTATATAGATAGCAACTGCGCGGGGGAGTAGAACTGGCGGAGACGATACAGAACGCCCAACCTCGAGGAAGCTGATTTAGCGAGAGAGGAGATGTGAAGTTCCCAGTTGAGATTTTGAATAAAGGATAGACCGAGGATGTTTAGTGTTGAAGATGGTGATGGCTGAGTGTTGTCGAAGAATAGGGGATAGGTGTTTGGAAGATTGTGTCGAGTTGATAGGTGGAGAAATTGAGTTTTTGAGGCATTGAAGGACGCAAGGTTCCTTCTGCCCCAATCGGAAATGATAGCAAGGTCTGACGCTAAGCGTTCTGCAGCCTCCAGTCTGGAGTCGTGTACTTCCTGTTGAGAGGGTCATCTGTTGAAAGAAGTTGAATAATGCAGAGTGGAGTCGTCGGCGTATGAGTGGACAGGACAGTTTGTTATGGAAAGAAGATCATTGATGAATAACAGGAAGAGAGTGGGTGATAGGACAGAGCCCTGTGGAACACCACTGTTGATAGGTTTAGGGGAAGAACAGTGACCGTCTACCACCGCAGAGATAGAACGTCCGGAAAGGAAACTGGAGATAAAGGAACAGAGAGAGGGATAGAATCCGAAAGAGGGCAGTTTAGAAAGCAAAGACTTGTGCCAGACTCTATCGAAGGCTTTCGATATGTCTAGCGCAACAGAGAAAGTTTCACCGAAACGGCTAAGAGAGGATGACCAAGAGTCAGTTAAGAGAGAAAGAAGATCGCCAATAGAACGCCCCTTGCGGAACCCATACTGACGAGCAGATAGAAGGTTAGAAGTGGAAAGGTGCTTTTGAATCTTTCGGTTAAGTATTGATTCAAAAGCTTTAGATAGACAGGAAAGTAAAGCTATAGGGCGGTAGTTTGAGGGATTGAAACGGTCACCCTTCTTAGGCACAGGCTGTACAAAGGCATATTTCCAGCAGGAAGGAAATGTATATGTTGATAGGCAGAGACGAAAGAGTTTGACCAGGCAGGGTGTCAGCACGGAAGCACAGTTTTTAAGGACAATAGGAGGCACTCCATCAGGTCCATAAGCCTTCTGAGAGTTGAGGCCAGAGAGGGCATAGAAAACATCATTTGGAAGAATCTTAATAACAGGCATAAAGGAGTCAGAGGGGGGATGAGTAGGAGGAATATGCCCAGAATCGTCCAAGGTGGAGTTCTTACAGAAAGTCTGAGCGAAGAGTTCAGCCTTAGAGACAGATGAGACGGCAGTGCTGCCGTCAGGGTTAAGGAGAGGAGGGAAAGAGGAAAAAGTGAAATTGGAGGAGATATTTTTGGCTAGATGCCAGAAGTCACGGGAAGAATTAGAAGAAGCAAGGTGTTGACATTTTCTATTGATAAAAGAAGTTTTGGTAAGTCGGAGAATAGATTTGGCATGATTCCAGGCTGAAACGTAAAGGCCATAGTTAGCGGGAGTTCGAAGGCTCTGGAACCTTTTGTGAGCTGCCTCTCTATCTTTAATAGCACGAGAACAAGCATGATTAAACCAAGGCTTTTTAGCATGAGGAGTAGAGAAAGAACGTGGAATGTATGCCTCCATTCCAAAGACAATCACCTCTGAGATGCGCTGGGCACACACAGAGGGGTCTCTCTCCTGGAAGCAGTAATCATTCCACGGGAAATCGGAAAAATACATCCTCAGTTCGTCCCACCGAGCAGCCAGACAGGGAGTCCTCCCTGGGGGAATTTATGGTCCCCCCCCCCCCCCCCAGGCGGGGACTCCGAGGCAGTGTTGTTTTTTGGCATTTTGAATTTTGGGAAAAGGTGTGTGTGTTGTGTGAATGTAGTATGGTGTAGAAAGAGAGAGGAACTGTCTTTAGAGAGCATGCTGAACTGCTTTCTGGTGTTGATGAGACAAAAGGGAAACGGTTAGTGAGGACATGGGAAGGGTCTTTGAAGGGCTTCAGCACCCTCCTCGCTACCCATATATCCTCACCGGGAGTAGCTCACGCCCGTTCGGTAGGTGTCTTCCTACCTCCTCCACTCTGTTCCCTCCTACTGTCTCTATCCTAAATTTCAATCCCAAGCTGGATGTTGCGTCTACGTACGCAACGACATCACTTGCTTTTGTGCCCACGACCTTGACTCTTCAGAGTTTTTCACCATCTGACTAAGACTTCACTGCCATTCTATTACTAAATACATATGTGCTGTTTATCTCTCACCTAACTCTACTAACTAGGTAAAATTCTTTGACTACTTGAACTCTAAAGTGGAGAGAGAGAGAGAGAGAGAGAGAGAGAGAGAATGGGAAGGGAAGGAAAAGGAAGGGGAGCAAATGCTTTACTCCTACGGTTATGAGATTTTCATTAAGATTGCGTCTACTTTATAACTTGTTTGGACTGTAAACAGCTACACACTCTCCTCCTCCTCCTCAATCTTCTACCTCCTCCTCCGCCTCCTCCTCCTCCTCCTCCTCCTCCTCCTTCTCCTCCTCCTCCTCCTCCTCCTCCTCCTCCTCCTCCTTTTATCCCTCTTCCGCATATTCCTCCTCCTCCTCCTCCTCCTTTTATCCCTCTTCCGCATATTCCTCCTCCTCATCATCATCATCTCGTTACCAATCAGCGGTGAGCATGGAAGTCATCGCGTAAATTCCTTTGGTTACATGAGGTGTTAAATTGTTCAGTTAATGTTGTAAATCTGTTCCTAAGCTATTCCGAATACCAAGTCGAAAATAAAGTTGGAATCGTGAGCTATTTTTACTTTTGTCAGGAACGGATGTGTGTGTGTGTGTGTGTGTGTGTGTGTGTGTGTAATTTACCACGGCCTGATCACGAGTTGGACTCGCTTTCGCCAGCAGGTACCCTCCCGGCGAGAGTAAGTGCTCATTATCGTCGATCTCTGGGTACTGCCAGGACCTCACACACCACACACACCATCCCCCTTGCTCAAGGGGGGACATTAACCACTCCCAGTCACCCGAAAGAATCCGGCCTGAGTGGGGCTCGAACCGCCGCCCGTTTGGCCGTTAAGCCTCGCAGCCCAGCGCTCTACCGACTGAGCCACCGGAACGGTATATTGAGCCACCGGGGCGGTGTAATTCTGTGTATGTGTGTGTGTGTGTGTGTGTGTGTGATTGATGTGATTATTGGGGCGTTCTGTGTTTGGCGTCGCAACTGCGGGGTCATATGGCGTTGAATCTAATACAAAATAAATTATATTATAAAACTATACAAAATCAGTAAAAATATTAAAAAAATATAAAAACAACAACAATAAAAGATCAATAAAATCTACAGGAGGTTGAGGACGCCAGCCTCCTGTAGGAAGTCATAAACGGCATGTTCCGGGAGGAGTGCCTTCTCCCCCAGCACCAGAGAGAGAGAGAGAGAGAGAGAGAGAGAGAGAGAGAGAGAGAGAGAGAGAGAGACCCGACACCGGGGGAGGTACCGCTCTCGCAGGTCCCCCAAACTGGGGCACTCGACCAGCAAGTGCCGAACAGTCATTGGGACCAAACAGTCATCACATTAGGGCTGAACTCCCCAGGACATGAGGAAGCCATGTCTGTATCTAGTGTGACCCACCCTATGGCCGCCCAGGACAGTCTTCCTCTTACGACTTCTTATATGGGAATACGACCAGGGACGCACAGCCCTCGTTGTGACTTTCCCTATCTTTGTCGTGGCAGTCACAGCCGCCCACCTGGGCTGCCACACACTCTGGAGTGCAGACCGCACGGTGGGATGCAAGTCCCGCACCACCTCATCGGCCTCCTCATTACCACGCACAGAGACATGGGCAGGTACCCGACAGAAGGTCACCTGATGCCCACGCCTTTTTGCTAGAACTAACCAGCTAAAAATATCTAAAACGATAGGGTGGGTGCTCCTAAAATCTTATATTGCGGACAGGGCTGCCTGTGAGTCAGAGTAGACAGTAAAAGTACCGGCAGGCAAAGTAAAAATGGTGCGAATTGCTAAACGAATGGCAGATAATTCTGCGGTAAAAATTGAGGCTAGGGCAGGTAAAGTTCCGGAACGGGAAAAGTCTGGAAAGGCAGCTCCAAAGCCAACGCCAGCGTCGGATTTGGAGCCGTCCGTGTATACTGGTACAGAAGTAGCGGGACTAGCTGTGTGGGAGAGAAACAGCTGTCGAGCAGTTGCCGTCGAGAAGCTTGCTTTGTTAAAGTTGAAGTACCGGTAGAAATGTGTGGTTGGGAACTAAAACATGATATTATGTCTCCTTAGTTATGTTTCCTACCTCCTAAATCTTTCCACAAAATAGATGCACAGTGACATCCAGAGGGACAAAATTACAGATATATACGGACTTTCAGACCAACAGACAGACAGGTAGATGGACGAGCATGATGATAGACTTACTCTTTTAAGTGCTTTCCCCTGCTAATGATCATCAATAACCGTAATTTTAATATCCTCCCGCATGGATGTTTATGTTTTTTTTTTATTGGTGAAAGTGTGTTGAGGGGGTGTGTTAGTAACTTGCAAGTGTTCTAGTGAAAGTGTTCTTGATACAGTTCACCTGATTCTCCTTAATGGAACAGGAAGCAAAAGTATGGAATATTTTGTTTAACTATAGATGGAAAACCGATAATTGCGTGCATCTAGAATTCGTTGGATGGCTGACATTTTATTTTACTGTGAAAAATACTAATGCTTTTTTTTTTTTATTACCATTATTACAATGAACAACTTTTTTTCTATATATTAAAATTGTTATTATTATTACAATTACTATTATTGTTATCACAATAAATATATCTATTGTTAGAATCATTTGTATTGTTATGTCATACATGACGAATTCGAACCGCTGACGGGGCTCTGGGCCACCTCAGCCACTCTCTAAGGTTGAAGGCATGGGGCCGCCAGAACACTTGAGGTTTCACTAAGATCCGTCACCCCAACCCGGCTCGGTCGCAGCAGCAATTGCTTTAATCCATCGCGGCACCGGGCTGGTGACAGATATAATCATTGCGTGACAAATTGTTGTCGCCCGCGTCGGGCCCCGAGCCCCCGGGTGGCGGGGTGGCTCCCACGCCCCGCCGAATCTGACACGAGCGATGGAACAATTTTTCATATTACGATTAGCAAAGTGATAATGATTCCTATTAATATTTATATTATCTTTATTATTACTATTATTTTCGATAATATTATGATTTATGATATTACTTTTATTATTATAACTATTACTTTCATTATTATTATTATTATCATTATTATTATTATTATTATTATTATTATTATTATTATTATTATTATTATTATTATTATTATTATTATTATTATTATTATTATTATTATTATTATTATTATTAGTATTAGTATTAGTATTAGTAGTAGTAGTAGTAGTAGTAGTAGTATAGTATTATCATCATCATCATCGTCATCATGATCATGATCATCATCATGATCATCATCAGTAAACACTCGGAAAGACAGACAGACAGACAGACAGACGGGCAAGCAGAAGGAATAAGAGACCGGCAAAGACAGGCAGGCATAGGCCAGTAGACAGGAACACCGTCCGCCAGCATCTCATTAACGCACCAGTGTTGGCAGAGCTGTGTTTCATCTCTTCAAGCTCGCCTGTCGCGCCCCGAGAAAGTAAATGACCGCGGGTGTAATGCAATATTTGACCGAGTATATGTGAGGTGGGATAGACGGGCTATAAATTACTTGAATCAGATAGATGGCAAGTAAAAACGATTGACAAACCGACTGATATTAGATACATATATTGAGTTGATCAGTAGGTAGACAGGGATACACACAAATAGGCAGACAGAGATAGTTAGACGAGCAGTAAGTAAATATGTAGGTATTCAGATAGATAAACTGATAAATTTTGGATAGGTAAATTGGCAGATAATTAGGAAGACAGGCAACTAGATGGACGTAGATAGACACATAAAGACATATAGAGAGGTCAGTTAACAGATTAATTAACAGGTAGGTAAAAATACAATGATTCGGAGAAAAATCAAGTTTATTATGAATTTTACAGATTCCCTACAACCTTTCTTATCTTTGAGGAAAGGAATATGTAAAGGAGCGAAAGTTAACAGCCGTCGTCAGGTGTATTTTTCTTTCGATATTCAGTGATATTCGATATTCAGTGCAAGTATCTCAATAACTTAGGATATCTGAATTTTCCTCGGGAGTTCGTATCTTTCGTATCACGTTCCTCTTTATGCCAACAATCTTGATGAACATAAACCGCGTAATAAATCTATGGGGAGGCGGTGGCTGAGTCGTCAAAGTAACGGCCTCGTGTTCAGGAGGACGCGAGTTCAATCCCCGACCGGTGCCACCAAGCTGGGATTTTTCAGCCGCCGCCGAGTGGCTTAAAACTACCCACATGCTGTCCAGAAGACCACCTATCAACCCGGACTCTAGATTCTAGGATCAAAGATGAGCTCTGGGAGGGCAGCATGAGCCAATGCAAGATGGCGCCACTATAAACACTCGCCTGCGCCAGAACGGGCTGGGCCGACCATCAGGACCTACCGGAAAGAAGCCTTGGACCGACCATCAGGATCCACCTGGAAGAAACCTACCGGCGGAATAGGCTGCAATGTAAAAAAAAAAAATTTTTAGCCACACTTTTGAAAATCATTAATGGCTATACCTCCCTGAATTTGCGGAGCGTGAATTACACGAAGTGAGAGTGGAGGGCAATACAGATGATGGAGAGCAGTTTGCAAGTATTAACATATTAAAAGTTTTAAACTGTTTTGCATGGAGACTCGCGACGAGGTGCCGGCGAACAGGGACCGGCACTGGTAGGGAGGGAAATGAAAAGCGGCAATGTAGACGAAAGTGGACGCTTATAATGATGATGATGATGATGATTATAATGATGATAATATTAATAATAATAATATTATTAATAATAATAATAATAATAATAATAATAATAATAATAATAATAATAATAATAATAATAATAATAATAATAATAATAATAATAATAATAATAATAATAATAATAATAATAATAATAATAATAATAATAATAATAATAATAATAATAATAATAATTACAATAATAATATTGATACCACTACCTTTCAACAACAACAATAACAACTAATAATAATAATAATAATAATAATAATAATAATAATAATAATAATAATAATAATAATAATAATAATAATAATAATAATAATAATAATAATAATAGCAATAATAATAATAACAGTAATGCTAATAATAGAGATATTTATGATCACTGTTGTTCTGAGGAAGCTAATAAAAATAATAACTCCAAAATATATTTTTCTCACCGCTACATATTTTTTTTATTATGATACTGATGATATTAGTGATACTTTTTAGCTTATGATTAATTTACCTTCGCTCCCTGGCGTCGGTAAACTTTCTCTGTGGTCCTGTTGGCTGGCCCAGCACGTTATTGACGCGGGCATAAATATTTTCAGTGGCGCCCTTCTTGCTTGGTTCATGTTGCCCCCTGTAGCTCCACTCGATCCTATCGAGAGAGTGTCTCTCGAGTACGACTAGATAGACGACTAGATAGACTACATAGCCTAGATAGTACGACTGGATAGTTTATTAGGACATCGTGTGGGTAGCCTTACTCCACTCGCCGATGACTGCAAGTTGTCGGCTTGTAGCGGCGGACGGAACGTGAACCCGTGTGGCCACAGCGCCGCACGCTGACTTCTTCGCTATCGTCTCCCATATCAATAATATTATCATTATTGATGATAAATTGATAATTGGTATAATGACAATCTCATACTTACTTATGCTTATTAGAACTAGTAGCATCATCAATATTATCATTTTCATGCTTAAAATTAATGTTATTTTCACAGTTATGGTTGACATTACTATTGTCGTTTTCGCTTTTGTTATTATTGTTGTTGTCGATATTGTTGCTGCTACTGTGATCCAGTCCCTCATCTGACGTGCTGGGAACATCCGCGGCGCGCGTCCGCCACGACACACAAGGAGGAGGCTTGGCCACAGGAAATACTCTTTTAATGCATGTTTTTCATTAAGCCTCGAAACCGAATCGCCTGTGTGTGTGTGTGTGTGTGTGTGTGTGTGTGTGTGTGTGTGTGTGTGTGTGTGTGTGTGTGTGTGTGAGTGTGAGTGTGTGTGTGTGTGTGTGTGTGTGTGTGTGTGTGTGTGGTAAGACTGAATGGTGGATGTAAGGTTCAACAAATAAATAAACAAGTAAATAATCAAATAGCGATACATGTTACTATTCCTGCGTACCACTCACCTCACCCTCTTTCCACACACCATCACCACCACCCTTGAGCCACGACACAGAGATGGGGGACATCAACACGCCTCTCCTTGGCCTCCTTTACCCAGCAGGCTCACTGAGTCTCCCGCACAGACAAGCCGTGTTAAACAAAGGGAGGGATTCATCTTACATTCCTATGCCCTTGAGTGCACATCCGGATTTGTATTTCATCACAGTTTTTTTTCATAAAGGAAGTATATATCGTAAGACTGAGATATTAGTTCCCTTCCCTTGGTTTTAACTCACGTTTCATATATTCGTATTGTATAACAGAATATTGTCGGGAGGGAAATATATGTCGTAGGAGGGAGATATTATTTTCCTTCCCTTCGTTTTGACTCGTTTCATGTAACATTCCATCTTCAAAAGCTGTATATTCATTTCCATGTCACAACACAGATATCATTCCTTTTAGCCTTTCTAGGATTTGAAGGACTCTCCGTGTATTTTTTCTTCGTCACGTGTTAAGAATATCTTGTTTTCAATATCGTAGGCGTACTCTTCACCTCCTCCTTTTTTTTAACAAAGGAGACAGCTCAAGGGCACAAAAAAAGAAACAACAATAAAAAAAGCCCGCTACTCGCTGCTCCCCCCAAAAAAGAATCAAAAGAGGTGGCCGAAAGAAAGGTCAACTTCGGGAGGAGAGGCGTCCCGACACCCCCTCTTTGCTCAGAGTTCATTGTAATAACTGTTGGTTCGCTGTAATGTGTATCCTTTTCCATAGTATCATAGACGTATTTTTCACTTCCTCTTCATTTGTAGGTCATCATCATCATGCACCTGTCTGGCGTGGGGTGAATGCTCTCTTCTCTGGGTGACCTTTTACTACCTTGAATGTGTGTTGAATTTTATTGCCTGTGCGTGAATACACCTTTCCTCTGTGCTCAACGCTGGACTACAACTGTCACGTGAAGTCACTGCACACTTCGATTTTCTTAACGTAAATATTTCGTTTTACATTTACCTTTAATTAATCTTTGTTTTTTAGTCTTTTTCTCCTTTCTTCTCGGAACAGAAACAACCTCCATTTCATAAACTATCCTTAATGTTTATCTTAAAAGCCAACCTTCCATTTCAGATAATAATGTTACTTTTTTTTCCGGAAGGGTAGGAACACAAAGCTTCTTATCTGTTACGGTGTAATATTCTGATGCATTGTGTTATGAAATGTTCCTCCCTCACGTAATACTATTAGATAACGTTGCCTCTCATCTCTCCGTGAAGCGTACACAGCAGAAGGGAGGATGAAGCGTAGTGAAGGGAATTCATCTGAACTGTTACGTTGTGTCTTGCTACCCCCAAAGCTTAATGAATATAACACTATAATACCTAATTAGCCCGGTAGCAGCGGGGATCATGTTTCTTAAAGGTCCCTCTAAGCGAGAAAAATGAGAAAAACCATCCCCCACACAAACCATTTCATAATATATATATATATATATATATATATATATATATATATATATATATATATATATATATATATATATATATATATATATCAAAGCATTTGTGATCAGATTATGTATCATCTATTTTTGGGGGGGTTATATCATGGCACAAATTTGGCCCGTCGCTGCTACACGGTAAAGCCACAAATTTGGCCCGTCGCTGCTACCGGGCTAAGAGAAACATTTTGACTTTCCTGTTTCCTCATGTTGCAAACCTTCTAACTGATGTCTTATGCAATGTGTCTTTCATCAACAACAACGACAATAACAGGAAAAATAGCATTCTGCGTTCTATAATATCATTCCGTAACAGTTGGGTAAAACATTATTTTTTCTCATGTATTTTCTGTTTCCTCTTATATATTACACAAAGGCCAAGAGAATCATTTCCCGGCCGGCATCCCATTACACAACACAACACACATAACACATCAACAATATCCTCTGTGGGCGTTCTCTTCCCATCACATCACAGCTCAGCGACGTCTCCCCGCTCCCACCCACCACGTCATATAACAGTGAATAACGTAATGCATCATAACACACTATAACACAGCAGTAAACATCACACGTTGCATCACATCGCACAAGAGTTTCCCGTCATTATCTTCCTCTATGCCTCGCGTATTACTACTTTCCCTTTCCTCTCATTTCTCCGTCCAGCACATCGCATACAGCTCAGCATCATAATAATTCCCTTACGTAACATCACATAACAGTATCTAAACATCGCACAACAGTTTAGCGCCATTATCTCCCTCCATCCCTCGTGTATTCCTGGTTTCTCTTCTCTCTCATTACTCCCTCCAGCACATCGCATATAGATCAGCGTCTTAATTACTTCCTTACGTAACATCAGGCGTTGCATCACATCATATAGCAGTTTAGCGTCATTACCTTCCCCCATCCTTCGCGTATTCCCCGTTTCACTTCGCTCTCATTACTCCTTCCAGCACTTCGCATATAGATCAGCGTCCTAATTATTCCCTTACGCAACACATCGCGACACTCCATTTACGCACCAAATGAACGTACATACCTCAAAGCCTCCCCTCGCTCTACATAACCATTTAGCCTCATTGCCTTCTCTTCCTCCTCTCCTCTCCTCTCCGATTAACATTCCCTTTCCCCATCCAGCTATGACATAATCCATGGACATTACCTGGCGGCGCTTTGTTTGCCGGCTCGTCAGTGGAGGTCAGGTGCAGACAGCTCATTAACACCTGCTGACGCTTGGGAAAGGTGTCCGTGTGAAGCTATTTGGAGGTGCGACAGGTGTGTGGGGGGTTCGGGTGGGCGGACTAGTAAGGTGATGAAGTGTGTTGATGATCAAAGTGTGTTGCCAGGAAAACGGGGGATGTTGATGGTGGTAGATAGATGATAGGCTTAAGGATGGGGTGAGGGACGCTAACCTATGGGACTGAGATGGAGGGACTAGGGAGAATGGTGGTGATGGTAGACAGGCTGGGTGATAGGCGTAAGGTTGTGAACGTGGACGCTAAGCTATGGGGAAGGTATGGGCGGTATGGAGGAGGGAGAATGTTGTTGTTGGAAAATTGGATAGATGGTTGACGTAAGGCTCTGGGGGTGGACGCTAAGCTATGGGAAAGGACTGAGTGTTAGGGACGAGGGAGAACTAATGGCGGGAATAATGGAGCACTGACGAACACTGGGCAGTAAACAAGTCAGTGAGAGAATGCTGGAAGGTGGAATAATGGATGAAGGTAAGAAGTAAAGGAATACATGTTTTTAGAGAGAGTGATGGAAGCTTTTTGTAATTAAGGAAAATATACCTCGCGAAGAATTGAGTGATGGAAGACAAGTACAAGAAAGGGATAAGCCGTGATGGAGAGGTGAATGGACGATAGTGGGTGAGGGAGAGGAAGTTTGTAGTGTAGGGGTGGCGAAAGGGATGTGCCGGAGAAGTTTATGATTGACCCTTAGACGGCGGTGGAACTCTATATAGACGGTCCAAAACTCAGTCAGTCAGTTTTGTATGGCAGAAATATAACAACACTTCCAGATTGCGGTAGAATCCATATATAGACGATAGTTAAAACACATCTTGTGCGGCGTAACTATATTTATGTTACGGTCCTAAGCTCGGCAGTGACTATAAAGAGACGATTCATTTTGGGGGAGCTACTCTTTAAATACTGCCGCCGTCTGAGGGTTAATGGACAGTGATTAAGGAAGGTGATTAATCGGTGGTGATCAGGTCGTTGGGAAAGAAAAGGCGGTGAAGGGGAGTAACTAATGATGGACTACTATTGGAAGGCAAGTTGATGAGAAAAATAAGTAGTGAGGGAGAAGAGGTATATGTGGAGAAATAGTGGAAAATAGACAGTAGTGGAGGAGGGGAGAATATGCTCAAGGGAATGTGGTAAACCAATCGTCAGGAAGAGAAGGGTGAATACAGATGCTGATGGTGGAGAAGAAGCAATGGCGGAGAAGGGAAGGGAGGGAGGGAGAGAATGGGAATGGTCGAGAATATGTGGCGGTGGTGGAGGAAGAGTGGTTGTGGTGGAAGGTTAGTGGTAGTGGAGAAAGGGTGGTTGGGGTGGAGAGTAAGTGCAGGGGAGTAAGTGGTGGGGGACTGTTGGTGACGGGCGTAGGGACGGGACATGTTAGGGACTCTGAGGCTGACAGCGGCTGGGGTCACGAAGGTCATTGTGTGTGTGAAATGGAGGATAAGGCGCTGAGAGAGAGAGAGAGAGAGAGAGAGAGAGAGAGAGAAGAGGAGAGGAGAGGACAGGAGAAAAGAGCAGAAGAAAAGAGAGGAGAAGAGAAGAGAGGAGAAGAGAAGAGAAGAGAACGAGAGAGAGAGAGAGAGAGAGAGAGAGAGAGAGAGAGAGAGAGAGAGAGAGAGAGAGAGAGAGACAAACAGACAGACAGATAGTTATTTCAATGGAGCCGGTCTGTTCTCGATAAAATGCGCGGGAAACGGTAAAAACTAAACCACCAGTAAAAAATTTCAGAGCCCCGAGAGAGAGGAACTATTTTATTCCAAGGCGCGAATAAAAACACTGATTGAGTAAAAGTTTCTATTGCCCAAAAGAGAAAACTCGGCACCCTTCTTAATTTGATATCCATGATGAGAATTAGCTGATTAAGTAAGATTGGATTGGTGAAAAAGATCAGTACATTCTTACGCTGCCATTCCTCAGATTCTTAAATGTAAAGGTATCGATTCCTTGTCACTGGCGCTGGGGAGGGTTAAATTACATGAAGAGGATTACATTTTTTTTTTTTACAACAAAGGAGGCAGCTCAAGGGCACACAACAAAAGAAAACAATAATAAAAAAAAAGCCCGCTATTCGCTGCTCCTAAGAGGATTGCGTCATAAAAATTTATAATAATACAGGTAGAGCAATTAAAGGACATATTCTTCAACATTTCGGGACCTTAGCACACATATTCGACAAGGCTTTCATGGGAGTTGTGGGCATATCCAGTGGTATTTATATGACCCTGGTGCTAGTTAGAGTATTCTTCTGTACCATAAAATTAATCCAGTAGCAGTGACGGGCCAAATTTGTGCCATGATATTAAGCCCCCAAAATAGATGATGCATAATCTGATCACAAATGCTTTGATATATATTATGAAATGGTTTGTGTGAGGGCTGATTTTTTCTCATTTTTCTCGCATGATCCCCGCTGCTACCGGGCTAAAAAAAAAAAAAAAAAAAAAAAAAAAAACTCATTAGAACCCAAATCACCTCCTTATCAGCCTTTAGAACTAGTTAATTTGAGAGCCGGATGCGTCTATTAATACCAACCTAAGTGTTCTCTCATTAGTGTCATATTAAATGCAAATTGCGAAGCGCGTTCCTGGTAACAGGTTTGGACACGCGATGCACAATTAATGAGAGAGAGAGAAAGAGACAGACAGACAGACAGACGGACAAACAGACAGACAGACAGAGGCAAACAGGATGAATGAATGAATTAATGAGAGAGAGAGAGAGAGAGAGAGAGAGAGAGAGAGAGAGAGAGAGAGTATAGCATTCCAATAACGAGAAACGACACAAGTGGAGTGAAATAGATGCAAATAAATCACACTCACGGACCTGCAATGCAAACACTTATAAAACAATCAAAACCTTTCACTCTCTGTACTTAACAAAACAATCAAAACCTATCACTCTCTGTACTTAAAAAAACAATCAAAACCAGTCACTCTCTGTACTTTATAAAACAATCAAAACCTATCACTCTCTGTACTTAACAAAACAATCAAAACCTATCACTCTCTGTACTTTATAAAACAATCAAAACCTATCACTCTCTGTACTTAACAAAACAATCAAAACCTATCACTCTCTGTACTTAACAAAACAATCAAAACCTATCACTCTCTGTACTTAACAAAACAATCAAAACCTATCACTCTCTGTACTTAACAAAACAATCAAAACCAGTCACTCTCTGTACTTAATAAAACAATCAAAACCTATCACTCTCTGTACTTAAAAAAACAATCAAAACCAGTCACTCTCTGTACTTAAAAAAACATTCAAAACCTATCACTCTCTGTACTGGTGTGAGGAGGATGAACACGCCAATCCCTGAAGCCTTGATTGGGGAGAGGTGGGAAAAATAGGGAAGCGAATGAAAGGAAAGAGAAGGAGCAGAAGGAGGGAGAGAGAAATAGCGAGAGAGACTGTACAGGTATTGAGGTAAGCGAAGCACGTAGAGGAAAGCGATGGAGGCTCAAAAGTTGGATACACAGAAAGATAAAAAAGGAGAAGAAAAAAGGAGCAGGTGGAGCGTGATAAGAGATATTGAGAGAGAGAGAGAGAGAGAGAGAGAGAGAGAGAGAGAGAGAGAGAGAGAGAGAGAGAGAGAGAGAGAGAGAGAGATTAGTTGAGGAATGGAGACAAAGGGGAGCTAAGTGAGTCAGGGAGGTCCATAGGATTCTAAATAGGTTATCTCTCTCTCTCTCTCTCTCTCTCTCTCTCTCTCTCTCTCTCTCTCTCTCTCTCTCTCTCTCTCTCTTAATATGTGTTTGTTTTATCTTTCTCTCGACTGTGTTTCTGACTTCCTTGTTTTGTTTTATTTGTTTGCTCGCTGTTTTGTCTTACTTCAATTTGTCTATCTCAATATTTTCCTCGTGTCTCGTTTTTCAATAGATTTTACGTCAAAACTTATATCTTTTCTTCTTTTTTATTTGTTGCTTTTATGTCTGTCTTTCTGAGTGTGCATGTGTATGTGTCTCCTTTCCTTGTGTGTGTGTGTGTGTGTGTGTGGGTGTGGGTGGGTGTAGGTGTGGGTGTTAAACTGTCAGATCGTTCCTCATTTCGTTTGCCTTTTTCGTGATGTTTTCCTTTTTGCCACAGACTTTTACCCTCCGTCTGTTTTTTCATTCCTTTTAATTGTCAATAACTTTTCACTTGTTGCTGCTGCTTTCTCTTCTTCTTTTATCTTTTTTTTCCATATTTTTATTTTCTCTGTTCTTCCGATGTTGTATTTATTCATTCATCTATTCATTCATTCACTCATTCATATATTAATTCATTCACTTATACATTCATTCATGTGATCATTCATTCCCTCTTAAGTTTATATCCAATTGTCAAAGTTTCTGGACCATCTTCCATATTATTTTTTTCCCTCCACTTCCCTAAATTGCACATTCTTCTTCTATTTCTTTTTCCTTCCTTTCACGTGACACCCACCCATCAAACCGCTCTCTCTCTCTCTCTCTCTCTCTCTCTCTCTCTCTCTCTCTCTCCTTTATCTCACTCTTTCTTTCTCACCCGTCCCCTTTAGACTTGTTATTTTTATTTTACTGTTTCATTTATATTTCGTTCTCCTTCCCATTTTTCGTTCTGTCTGCCTGAGCGTCTGTCTGATGGATTTTTTGTAGTGGGCTTTTCCCCTTTTGCCTGGCTGTCTCTCTGTCTGCCTGTATGTGTGTATGTATGAATGTATGTATATGTTTAGAATCAGATGTTTTGAAGTCTTATCCATCTTCTACCTGCGAGTGAAAGAAGTGGAGGCGTAAGACGAGGAGGGGTATTAGGAATGGTAGTAGTACTAGTAGTAGGAGTAGGAGGAGGAGGAGGAGGAGTAGGAGGTGAAGGAGAAAGAGGAGGAGGAGGATTAACAGTGCAAACGAAGGAGCTATTGGACTGTATGATAAATGTAAAGAGCCGGGAGGAGGGAAAGAACCAAGGGGAGGGAATCTTGTTTGTGAATGATGACTGCCGGAGGAGATGAACGGGATGGGGAGCGTGGGCGTCAGGAAGAGTGAAAGGAGTAAGAGGGAGAACGTGAAGCCGCCTGAAGGAAGGAAAGAGGAGAGCAATGCATGTAAAGGTCGAGGCAGTAATAGAAGCTCGGAGAACAAGAGGAAGATAAGAGATGAACGTTAGAGGAGGAGAGTCACGGGGAAGCAAAAGATGAAGATATAAATGGAGAAAGGAAGAGGGTGGACGTGAGAGAGGATGGAGGAGATTGAGAGGAAGAATAAAGGTGGTATAAAAAATAGCGGAGGCTGAGAATGATCGGATTAACGTGGGTGGATGGTACAGGTTGAGAGGCAAAGGGAAGTACATAAAAGAGAGGAAGGATGAGGATGCTAGGATGAACGTGGGAGGATTGTAGAGGTTGAGAGGCAAAGAGAAGTATATAAAAGAGAGGAAGGATGAGGATGCTAGGATGAACGTGGGAGGATTGTAGAGGTTGAGAGGAATCACAGGAGAAGTAGACAGAAGAAGGGAAGGAAGAGGATGATAGAATTAGCGTGAGAGGGATGGCGGAGATTGATTGAAGAAAGAGATGAAAAGGAGAAGTAGGAAACGGATATAAGAGAATGACCAGAGGATGAAGGACAGGAGGAAGCATGAAAGAGGAGAGAAACATGAAGTGAGGGAAAAGAGAGAAAAAAACAAGGAAGAATAGGAATGAAAAAGGTAGATGAGTGGTGGCCAAAGGGAAACATAAAGTGAAGAGAAACGTGCATACCAAGAAAGAGCAGAAAAAAAAGTAAGGG